>NC_142782.1:29485917-29785917 GCF_988280905.1 Pimephales promelas
CGCGGCCCTCTATCATAATCCAGAGTTTTGAGAAGATTGGAGAAACTTGATTTTTCGCCCGAAAACTGAAAAAAACGTAAGGGGTAACACTGTCGTTTTTTTTTCGGGTCGAAATTTTGAGTTTCGATATCTCAGCTCTGGAAGGGTCTAGAGCCTCCATTTTTGCGCTCAGGTCAAAGTCTCGCGGCCCTCTATCATAATCCAGAGTTTTGAGAAGATTGGAGAAACTTGATTTTTCGCCCGAAAACTGAAAAAAACGTAAGGGGTAACACTGTCGTTTTTTTTTCGGGTCGAAATTTTGAGTTTCGATATCTCAGCTCTGGAAGGGTCTAGAGCCTCCATTTTTGCGCTCAGGTCAAAGTCTCGCGGCCCTCTATCATAATCCAGAGTTTTGAGAAGATTGGAGAAACTTGATTTTTCGCCCGAAAACTGAAAAAAACGTAAGGGGTAACACTGTCGTTTTTTTTTCGGGTCGAAATTTTGAGTTTCGATATCTCAGCTCTGGAAGGGTCTAGAGCCTCCATTTTTGCGCTCAGGTCAAAGTCTCGCGGCCCTCTATCATAATCCAGAGTTTTGAGAAGATTGGAGAAACTTGATTTTTCGCCCGAAAACTGAAAAAAACGTAAGGGGTAACACTGTCGTTTTTTTTTCGGGTCGAAATTTTGAGTTTCGATATCTCAGCTCTGGAAGGGTCTAGAGCCTCCATTTTTGCGCTCAGGTCAAAGTCTCGCGGCCCTCTATCATAATCCAGAGTTTTGAGAAGATTGGAGAAACTTGATTTTTCGCCCGAAAACTGAAAAAAACGTAAGGGGTAACACTGTCGTTTTTTTTTCGGGTCGAAATTTTGAGTTTCGATATCTCAGCTCTGGAAGGGTCTAGAGCCTCCATTTTTGCGCTCAGGTCAAAGTCTCGCGGCCCTCTATGATAATCCAGAGTTTTGAGAAGATTGGAGAAACTTGATTTTTCGCCCGAAAACTGAAAAAAACGTAAGGGGTAACACTGTCGTTTTTTTTTCGGGTCGAAATTTTGAGTTTCGATATCTCAGCTCTGGAAGGGTCTAGAGCCTCCATTTTTGCGCTCAGGTCAAAGTCTCGCGGCCCTCTATCATAATCCAGAGTTTTGAGAAGATTGGAGAAACTTGATTTTTCGCCCGAAAACTGAAAAAAACGTAAGGGGTAACACTGTCGTTTTTTTTTCGGGTCGAAATTTTGAGTTTCGATATCTCAGCTCTGGAAGGGTCTAGAGCCTCCATTTTTGCGCTCAGGTCAAAGTCTCGCGGCCCTCTATCATAATCCAGAGTTTTGAGAAGATTGGAGAAACTTGATTTTTCGCCCGAAAACTGAAAAAAACGTAAGGGGTAACACTGTCGTTTTTTTTTCGGGTCGAAATTTTGAGTTTCGATATCTCAGCTCTGGAAGGGTCTTAAGCCTCCATTTTTGCGCTCAGGTCAAAGTCTCGCGGCCCTCTATCATAATCCAGAGTTTTGAGAAGATTGGAGAAACTTGATTTTTCGCCCGAAAACTGAAAAAAACGTAAGGGGTAACACTGTCGTTTTTTTTTCGGGTTGAAATTTTGAGTTTCAATATCTCAGCTCTGGAAGGGTCTAGAGCCTCCATTTTTGCGCTCAGGTCAAAGTCTCGCGGCCCTCTATCATAATCCAGAGTTTTGAGAAGATTGGAGAAACTTGATTTTTCGCCCGAAAACTGAAAAAAACGTAAGGGGTAACACTGTCGTTTTTTTTTCGGGTTGAAATTTTGAGTTTCGATATCTCAGCTCTGGAAGGGTCTAGAGCCTCCATTTTTGCGCTCAGGTCAAAGTCTCGCGGCCCTCTATCATAATCCAGAGTTTTGAGAAGATTGGAGAAACTTGATTTTTCGCCCGAAAACTGAAAAAAACGTAAGGGGTAACACTGTCGTTTTTTTTTCGGGTCGAAATTTTGAGTTTCGATATCTCAGCTCTGGAAGGGTCTAGAGCCTCAGTTTTTGCGCTCAAGTCAAAGTCTCGCGGCCCTCTATCATAATCCAGAGTTTTGAGAAGATTGGAGAAACTTGATTTTTCGCCCGAAAACTGAAAAAAACGTAAGGGGTAACACTGTCGTTTTTTTTTCGGGTTGAAATTTTGAGTTTCAATATCTCAGCTCTGGAAGGGTCTAGAGCCTCCATTTTTGCGCTCAGGTCAAAGTCTCGCGGCCCTCTATCATAATCCAGAGTTTTGAGAAGATTGGAGAAACTTGATTTTTCGCCCGAAAACTGAAAAAAACGTAAGGGGTAACACTGTCGTTTTTTTTTTCGGGTTGAAATTTTGAGTTTCGATATCTCAGCTCTGGAAGGGTCTAGAGCCTCCATTTTTGCGCTCAGGTCAAAGTCTCGCGGCCCTCTATCATAATCCAGAGTTTTGAGAAGATTGGAGAAACTTGATTTTTCGCCCGAAAACTGAAAAAAACGTAAGGGGTAACACTGTCGTTTTTTTTTCGGGTCGAAATTTTGAGTTTCGATATCTCAGCTCTGGAAGGGTCTTAAGCCTCCATTTTTGCGCTCAGGTCAAAGTCTCGCGGCCCTCTATCATAATCCAGAGTTTTGAGAAGATTGGAGAAACTTGATTTTTCGCCCGAAAACTGAAAAAAACGTAAGGGGTAACACTGTCGTTTTTTTTTCGGGTCGAAATTTTGAGTTTCGATATCTCAGCTCTGGAAGGGTCTAGAGCCTCCATTTTTGCGCTCAGGTCAAAGTCTCGCGGCCCTCTATCATAATCCAGAGTTTTGAGAAGATTGGAGAAACTTGATTTTTCGCCCGAAAACTGAAAAAAACGTAAGGGGTAACACTGTCGTTTTTTTTTCGGGTCGAAATTTTGAGTTTCGATATCTCAGCTCTGGAAGGGTCTAGAGCCTCCGTTTTTGCGCTCAAGTCAAAGTCTCGCGGCCCTCTATCATAATCCAGAGTTTTGAGAAGATTGGAGAAACTTGATTTTTCGCCCGAAAACTGAAAAAAACGTAAGGGGTAACACTGTCGTTTTTTTTTTCGGGTCGAAATTTTGAGTTTCGATATCTCAGCTCTGGAAGGGTCTAGAGCCTCCATTTTTGCGCTCAGGTCAAAGTCTCGCGGCCCTCTATCATAATCCAGAGTTTTGAGAAGATTGGAGAAACTTGATTTTTCGCCCGAAAACTGAAAAAAACGTAAGGGGTAACACTGTCGTTTTTTTTTTCGGGTCGAAATTTTGAGTTTCGATATCTCAGCTCTGGAAGGGTCTAGAGCCTCCATTTTTGCGCTCAGGTCAAAGTCTCGCGGCCCTCTATCATAATCCAGAGTTTTGAGAAGATTGGAGAAACTTGATTTTTCGCCCGAAAACTGAAAAAAACGTAAGGGGTAACACTGTCGTTTTTTTTTCGGGTCGAAATTTTGAGTTTCGATATCTCAGCTCTGGAAGGGTCTAGAGCCTCCATTTTTGCGCTCAGGTCAAAGTCTCGCGGCCCTCTATCATAATCCAGAGTTTTGAGAAGATTGGAGAAACTTGATTTTTCGCCCGAAAACTGAAAAAAACGTAAGGGGTAACACTGTCGTTTTTTTTTCGGGTCGAAATTTTGAGTTTCGATATCTCAGCTCTGGAAGGGTCTAGAGCCTCCGTTTTTGCGCTCAGGTCAAAGTCTCGCGGCCCTCTATCATAATCCAGAGTTTTGAGAAGATTGGAGAAACTTGATTTTTCGCCCGAAAACTGAAAAAAACGTAAGGGGTAACACTGTCGTTTTTTTTTTCGGGTCGAAATTTTGAGTTTCGATATCTCAGCTCTGGAAGGGTCTAGAGCCTCCATTTTTGCGCTCAGGTCAAAGTCTCGCGGCCCTCTATCATAATCCAGAGTTTTGAAAAGATTGGAGAAACTTGATTTTTCGCCCGAAAACTGAAAAAAACGTAAGGGGTAACACTGTCGTTTTTTTTTCGGGTCGAAATTTTGAGTTTCGATATCTCAGCTCTGGAAGGGTCTAGAGCCTCCATTTTTGCGCTCAGGTCAAAGTCTCGCGGCCCTCTATCATAATCCAGAGTTTTGAGAAGATTGGAGAAACTTGATTTTTCGCCCGAAAACTGAAAAAAACGTAAGGGGTAACACTGTCGTTTTTTTTTCGGGTCGAAATTTTGAGTTTCGATATCTCAGCTCTGGAAGGGTCTTAAGCCTCCATTTTTGCGCTCAGGTCAAAGTCTCGCGGCCCTCTATCATAATCCAGAGTTTTGAGAAGATTGGAGAAACTTGATTTTTCGCCCGAAAACTGAAAAAAACGTAAGGGGTAACACTGTCGTTTTTTTTTCGGGTCGAAATTTTGAGTTTCAATATCTCAGCTCTGGAAGGGTCTAGAGCCTCCATTTTTGCGCTCAGGTCAAAGTCTCGCGGCCCTCTATCATAATCCAGAGTTTTGAGAAGATTGGAGAAACTTGATTTTTCGCCCGAAAACTGAAAAAAACGTAAGGGGTAACACTGTCGTTTTTTTTTCGGGTCGAAATTTTGAGTTTCGATATCTCAGCTCTGGAAGGGTCTAGAGCCTCCATTTTTGCGCTCAGGTCAAAGTCTCGCGGCCCTCTATCATAATCCAGAGTTTTGAGAAGATTGGAGAAACTTGATTTTTCGCCCGAAAACTGAAAAAAACGTAAGGGGTAACACTGTCGTTTTTTTTTCGGGTCGAAATTTTGAGTTTCGATATCTCAGCTCTGGAAGGGTCTAGAGCCTCCATTTTTGCGCTCAGGTCAAAGTCTCGCGGCCCTCTATCATAATCCAGAGTTTTGAGAAGATTGGAGAAACTTGATTTTTCGCCCGAAAACTGAAAAAAACGTAAGGGGTAACACTGTCGTTTTTTTTTCGGGTCGAAATTTTGAGTTTCGATATCTCAGCTCTGGAAGGGTCTAGAGCCTCCATTTTTGCGCTCAGGTCAAAGTCTCGCGGCCCTCTATCATAATCCAGAGTTTTGAGAAGATTGGAGAAACTTGATTTTTCGCCCGAAAACTGAAAAAAACGTAAGGGGTAACACTGTCGTTTTTTTTTTCGGGTCGAAATTTTGAGTTTCGATATCTCAGCTCTGGAAGGGTCTAGAGCCTCCATTTTTGCGCTCAGGTCAAAGTCTCGCGGCCCTCTATCATAATCCAGAGTTTTGAGAAGATTGGAGAAACTTGATTTTTCGCCCGAAAACTGAAAAAAACGTAAGGGGTAACACTGTCGTTTTTTTTTCGGGTCGAAATTTTGAGTTTCGATATCTCAGCTCTGGAAGGGTCTAGAGCCTCCATTTTTGCGCTCAGGTCAAAGTCTCGCGGCCCTCTATCATAATCCAGAGTTTTGAGAAGATTGGAGAAACTTGATTTTTCGCCCGAAAACTGAAAAAAACGTAAGGGGTAACACTGTCGTTTTTTTTTCGGGTCGAAATTTTGAGTTTCGATATCTCAGCTCTGGAAGGGTCTAGAGCCTCCATTTTTGCGCTCAGGTCAAAGTCTCGCGGCCCTCTATCATAATCCAGAGTTTTGAGAAGATTGGAGAAGCTTGATTTTTCGCCCGAAAACTGAAAAAAACGTAAGGGGTAACACTGTCGTTTTTTTTTCGGGTCGAAATTTTGAGTTTCGATATCTCAGCTCTGGAAGGGTCTAGAGCCTCCGTTTTTGCGCTCAGGTCAAAGTCTCGCGGCCCTCTATCATAATCCAGAGTTTTGAGAAGATTGGAGAAACTTGATTTTTCGCCCGAAAACTGAAAAAAACGTAAGGGGTAACACTGTCGTTTTTTTTTTCGGGTCGAAATTTTGAGTTTCGATATCTCAGCTCTGGAAGGGTCTAGAGCCTCCATTTTTGCGCTCAGGTCAAAGTCTCGCGGCCCTCTATCATAATCCAGAGTTTTGAAAAGATTGGAGAAACTTGATTTTTCGCCCGAAAACTGAAAAAAACGTAAGGGGTAACACTGTCGTTTTTTTTTCGGGTCGAAATTTTGAGTTTCGATATCTCAGCTCTGGAAGGGTCTAGAGCCTCCATTTTTGCGCTCAGGTCAAAGTCTCGCGGCCCTCTATCATAATCCAGAGTTTTGAGAAGATTGGAGAAACTTGATTTTTCGCCCGAAAACTGAAAAAAACGTAAGGGGTAACACTGTCGTTTTTTTTTCGGGTCGAAATTTTGAGTTTCGATATCTCAGCTCTGGAAGGGTCTAGAGCCTCCATTTTTGCGCTCAGGTCAAAGTCTCGCGGCCCTCTATCATAATCCAGAGTTTTGAGAAGATTGGAGAAACTTGATTTTTCGCCCGAAAACTGAAAAAAACGTAAGGGGTAACACTGTCGTTTTTTTTTTCGGGTTGAAATTTTGAGTTTCAATATCTCAGCTCTGGAAGGGTCTAGAGCCTCCATTTTTGCGCTCAGGTCAAAGTCTCGCGGCCCTCTATCATAATCCAGAGTTTTGAGAAGATTGGAGAAACTTGATTTTTCGCCCGAAAACTGAAAAAAACGTAAGGGGTAACACTGTCGTTTTTTTTTCGGGTTGAAATTTTGAGTTTCGATATCTCAGCTCTGGAAGGGTCTAGAGCCTCCATTTTTGCGCTCAGGTCAAAGTCTCGCGGCCCTCTATCATAATCCAGAGTTTTGAGAAGATTGGAGAAACTTGATTTTTCGCCCAAAAACTGAAAAAAACGTAAGGGGTAACACTGTCGTTTTTTTTTCGGGTCGAAATTTTGAGTTTCGATATCTCAGCTCTGGAAGGGTCTAGAGCCTCCGTTTTTGCGCTCAGGTCAAAGTCTCGCGGCCCTCTATCATAATCCAGAGTTTTGAGAAGATTGGAGAAACTTGATTTTTCGCCCGAAAACTGAAAAAAACGTAAGGGGTAACACTGTCGTTTTTTTTTTCGGGTCGAAATTTTGAGTTTCGATATCTCAGCTCTGGAAGGGTCTAGAGCCTCCATTTTTGCGCTCAGGTCAAAGTCTCGCGGCCCTCTATCATAATCCAGAGTTTTGAAAAGATTGGAGAAACTTGATTTTTCGCCCGAAAACTGAAAAAAACGTAAGGGGTAACACTGTCGTTTTTTTTTCGGGTCGAAATTTTGAGTTTCGATATCTCAGCTCTGGAAGGGTCTAGAGCCTCCATTTTTGCGCTCAGGTCAAAGTCTCGCGGCCCTCTATCATAATCCAGAGTTTTGAGAAGATTGGAGAAACTTGATTTTTCGCCCGAAAACTGAAAAAAACGTAAGGGGTAACACTGTCGTTTTTTTTTCGGGTCGAAATTTTGAGTTTCGATATCTCAGCTCTGGAAGGGTCTTAAGCCTCCATTTTTGCGCTCAGGTCAAAGTCTCGCGGCCCTCTATCATAATCCAGAGTTTTGAGAAGATTGGAGAAACTTGATTTTTCGCCCGAAAACTGAAAAAAACGTAAGGGGTAACACTGTCGTTTTTTTTTCGGGTTGAAATTTTGAGTTTCAATATCTCAGCTCTGGAAGGGTCTAGAGCCTCCATTTTTGCGCTCAGGTCAAAGTCTCGCGGCCCTCTATCATAATCCAGAGTTTTGAGAAGATTGGAGAAACTTGATTTTTCGCCCGAAAACTGAAAAAAACGTAAGGGGTAACACTGTCGTTTTTTTTTCGGGTTGAAATTTTGAGTTTCGATATCTCAGCTCTGGAAGGGTCTAGAGCCTCCATTTTTGCGCTCAGGTCAAAGTCTCGCGGCCCTCTATCATAATCCAGAGTTTTGAGAAGATTGGAGAAACTTGATTTTTCGCCCGAAAACTGAAAAAAACGTAAGGGGTAACACTGTCGTTTTTTTTTCGGGTCGAAATTTTGAGTTTCGATATCTCAGCTCTGGAAGGGTCTAGAGCCTCAGTTTTTGCGCTCAAGTCAAAGTCTCGCGGCCCTCTATCATAATCCAGAGTTTTGAGAAGATTGGAGAAACTTGATTTTTCGCCCGAAAACTGAAAAAAACGTAAGGGGTAACACTGTCGTTTTTTTTTCGGGTTGAAATTTTGAGTTTCAATATCTCAGCTCTGGAAGGGTCTAGAGCCTCCATTTTTGCGCTCAGGTCAAAGTCTCGCGGCCCTCTATCATAATCCAGAGTTTTGAGAAGATTGGAGAAACTTGATTTTTCGCCCGAAAACTGAAAAAAACGTAAGGGGTAACACTGTCGTTTTTTTTTTCGGGTTGAAATTTTGAGTTTCGATATCTCAGCTCTGGAAGGGTCTAGAGCCTCCATTTTTGCGCTCAGGTCAAAGTCTCGCGGCCCTCTATCATAATCCAGAGTTTTGAGAAGATTGGAGAAACTTGATTTTTCGCCCGAAAACTGAAAAAAACGTAAGGGGTAACACTGTCGTTTTTTTTTCGGGTCGAAATTTTGAGTTTCGATATCTCAGCTCTGGAAGGGTCTAGAGCCTCCGTTTTTGCGCTCAAGTCAAAGTCTCGCGGCCCTCTATCATAATCCAGAGTTTTGAGAAGATTGGAGAAACTTGATTTTTCGCCCGAAAACTGAAAAAAACGTAAGGGGTAACACTGTCGTTTTTTTTTTCGGGTCGAAATTTTGAGTTTCGATATCTCAGCTCTGGAAGGGTCTAGAGCCTCCATTTTTGCGCTCAGGTCAAAGTCTCGCGGCCCTCTATCATAATCCAGAGTTTTGAAAAGATTGGAGAAACTTGATTTTTCGCCCGAAAACTGAAAAAAACGTAAGGGGTAACACTGTCGTTTTTTTTTCGGGTCGAAATTTTGAGTTTCGATATCTCAGCTCTGGAAGGGTCTAGAGCCTCCATTTTTGCGCTCAGGTCAAAGTCTCGCGGCCCTCTATCATAATCCAGAGTTTTGAGAAGATTGGAGAAACTTGATTTTTCGCCCAAAAACTGAAAAAAACGTAAGGGGTAACACTGTCGTTTTTTTTTCGGGTCGAAATTTTGAGTTTCGATATCTCAGCTCTGGAAGGGTCTAGAGCCTCCATTTTTGCGCTCAGGTCAAAGTCTCGCGGCCCTCTATCATAATCCAGAGTTTTGAGAAGATTGGAGAAACTTGATTTTTCGCCCGAAAACTGAAAAAAACATAAGGGGTAACACTGTCGTTTTTTTTTCGGGTCGAAATTTTGAGTTTCAATATCTCAGCTCTGGAAGGGTCTAGAGCCTCCATTTTTGCGCTCAGGTCAAAGTCTCGCGGCCCTCTATCATAATCCAGAGTTTTGAGAAGATTGGAGAAACTTGATTTTTCGCCCGAAAACTGAAAAAAACGTAAGGGGTAACACTGTCGTTTTTTTTTTCGGGTTGAAATTTTGAGTTTCGATATCTCAGCTCTGGAAGGGTCTAGAGCCTCCATTTTTGCGCTCAGGTCAAAGTCTCGCGGCCCTCTATCATAATCCAGAGTTTTGAGAAGATTGGAGAAACTTGATTTTTCGCCCGAAAACTGAAAAAAACGTAAGGGGTAACACTGTCGTTTTTTTTTCGGGTCGAAATTTTGAGTTTCGATATCTCAGCTCTGGAAGGGTCTAGAGCCTCCGTTTTTGCGCTCAAGTCAAAGTCTCGCGGCCCTCTATCATAATCCAGAGTTTTGAGAAGATTGGAGAAACTTGATTTTTCGCCCGAAAACTGAAAAAAACGTAAGGGGTAACACTGTCGTTTTTTTTTTCGGGTCGAAATTTTGAGTTTCGATATCTCAGCTCTGGAAGGGTCTAGAGCCTCCATTTTTGCGCTCAGGTCAAAGTCTCGCGGCCCTCTATCATAATCCAGAGTTTTGAAAAGATTGGAGAAACTTGATTTTTCGCCCGAAAACTGAAAAAAACGTAAGGGGTAACACTGTCGTTTTTTTTTTCGGGTCGAAATTTTGAGTTTCGATATCTCAGCTCTGGAAGGGTCTAGAGCCTCCATTTTTGCGCTCAGGTCAAAGTCTCGCGGCCCTCTATCATAATCCAGAGTTTTGAGAAGATTGGAGAAACTTGATTTTTCGCCCAAAAACTGAAAAAAACGTAAGGGGTAACACTGTCGTTTTTTTTTCGGGTCGAAATTTTGAGTTTCGATATCTCAGCTCTGGAAGGGTCTAGAGCCTCCATTTTTGCGCTCAGGTCAAAGTCTCGCGGCCCTCTATCATAATCCAGAGTTTTGAGAAGATTGGAGAAACTTGATTTTTCGCCCGAAAACTGAAAAAAACGTAAGGGGTAACACTGTCGTTTTTTTTTCGGGTCGAAATTTTGAGTTTCGATATCTCAGCTCTGGAAGGGTCTAGAGCCTCCATTTTTGCGCTCAGGTCAAAGTCTCGCGGCCCTCTATCATAATCCAGAGTTTTGAGAAGATTGGAGAAACTTGATTTTTCGCCCGAAAACTGAAAAAAACGTAAGGGGTAACACTGTCGTTTTTTTTTTCGGGTCGAAATTTTGAGTTTCGATATCTCAGCTCTGGAAGGGTCTAGAGCCTCCATTTTTGCGCTCAGGTCAAAGTCTCGCGGCCCTCTATCATAATCCAGAGTTTTGAGAAGATTGGAGAAACTTGATTTTTCGCCCAAAAACTGAAAAAAACGTAAGGGGTAACACTGTCGTTTTTTTTTCGGGTCGAAATTTTGAGTTTCGATATCTCAGCTCTGGAAGGGTCTAGAGCCTCCATTTTTGCGCTCAGGTCAAAGTCTCGCGGCCCTCTATCATAATCCAGAGTTTTGAGAAGATTGGAGAAACTTGATTTTTCGCCCAAAAACTGAAAAAAACGTAAGGGGTAACACTGTCGGTTTTTTTTCGGGTCGAAATTTTGAGTTTCGATATCTCAGCTCTGGAAGGGTCTAGAGCCTCCGTTTTTGCGCTCAGGTCAAAGTCTCGCGGCCCTCTATCATAATCCAGAGTTTTGAGAAGATTGGAGAAACTTGTTTTTCGCCCGAAAACTGAAAAAAACGTAAGGGGTAACACTGTCGTTTTTTTTTCGGGTCGAAATTTTGAGTTTCGATATCTCAGCTCTGGAAGGGTCTAGAGCCTCAGTTTTTGCGCTCAAGTCAAAGTCTCGCGGCCCTCTATCATAATCCAGAGTTTTGAGAAGATTGGAGAAACTTGATTTTTCGCCCGAAAACTGAAAAAAACGTAAGGGGTAACACTGTCGTTTTTTTTTCGGGTTGAAATTTTGAGTTTCAATATCTCAGCTCTGGAAGGGTCTAGAGCCTCCATTTTTGCGCTCAGGTCAAAGTCTCGCGGCCCTCTATCATAATCCAGAGTTTTGAGAAGATTGGAGAAACTTGATTTTTCGCCCGAAAACTGAAAAAAACGTAAGGGGTAACACTGTCGTTTTTTTTTTCGGGTTGAAATTTTGAGTTTCGATATCTCAGCTCTGGAAGGGTCTAGAGCCTCCATTTTTGCGCTCAGGTCAAAGTCTCGCGGCCCTCTATCATAATCCAGAGTTTTGAGAAGATTGGAGAAACTTGATTTTTCGCCCGAAAACTGAAAAAAACGTAAGGGGTAACACTGTCGTTTTTTTTTCGGGTCGAAATTTTGAGTTTCGATATCTCAGCTCTGGAAGGGTCTAGAGCCTCCGTTTTTGCGCTCAAGTCAAAGTCTCGCGGCCCTCTATCATAATCCAGAGTTTTGAGAAGATTGGAGAAACTTGATTTTTCGCCCGAAAACTGAAAAAAACGTAAGGGGTAACACTGTCGTTTTTTTTTTCGGGTCGAAATTTTGAGTTTCGATATCTCAGCTCTGGAAGGGTCTAGAGCCTCCATTTTTGCGCTCAGGTCAAAGTCTCGCGGCCCTCTATCATAATCCAGAGTTTTGAAAAGATTGGAGAAACTTGATTTTTCGCCCGAAAACTGAAAAAAACGTAAGGGGTAACACTGTCGTTTTTTTTTCGGGTCGAAATTTTGAGTTTCGATATCTCAGCTCTGGAAGGGTCTAGAGCCTCCATTTTTGCGCTCAGGTCAAAGTCTCGCGGCCCTCTATCATAATCCAGAGTTTTGAGAAGATTGGAGAAACTTGATTTTTCGCCCAAAAACTGAAAAAAACGTAAGGGGTAACACTGTCGTTTTTTTTTCGGGTCGAAATTTTGAGTTTCGATATCTCAGCTCTGGAAGGGTCTAGAGCCTCCATTTTTGCGCTCAGGTCAAAGTCTCGCGGCCCTCTATCATAATCCAGAGTTTTGAGAAGATTGGAGAAACTTGATTTTTCGCCCGAAAACTGAAAAAAACATAAGGGGTAACACTGTCGTTTTTTTTTCGGGTCGAAATTTTGAGTTTCAATATCTCAGCTCTGGAAGGGTCTAGAGCCTCCATTTTTGCGCTCAGGTCAAAGTCTCGCGGCCCTCTATCATAATCCAGAGTTTTGAGAAGATTGGAGAAACTTGATTTTTCGCCCGAAAACTGAAAAAAACGTAAGGGGTAACACTGTCGTTTTTTTTTTCGGGTTGAAATTTTGAGTTTCGATATCTCAGCTCTGGAAGGGTCTAGAGCCTCCATTTTTGCGCTCAGGTCAAAGTCTCGCGGCCCTCTATCATAATCCAGAGTTTTGAGAAGATTGGAGAAACTTGATTTTTCGCCCGAAAACTGAAAAAAACGTAAGGGGTAACACTGTCGTTTTTTTTTCGGGTCGAAATTTTGAGTTTCGATATCTCAGCTCTGGAAGGGTCTAGAGCCTCCGTTTTTGCGCTCAAGTCAAAGTCTCGCGGCCCTCTATCATAATCCAGAGTTTTGAGAAGATTGGAGAAACTTGATTTTTCGCCCGAAAACTGAAAAAAACGTAAGGGGTAACACTGTCGTTTTTTTTTTCGGGTCGAAATTTTGAGTTTCGATATCTCAGCTCTGGAAGGGTCTAGAGCCTCCATTTTTGCGCTCAGGTCAAAGTCTCGCGGCCCTCTATCATAATCCAGAGTTTTGAAAAGATTGGAGAAACTTGATTTTTCGCCCGAAAACTGAAAAAAACGTAAGGGGTAACACTGTCGTTTTTTTTTTCGGGTCGAAATTTTGAGTTTCGATATCTCAGCTCTGGAAGGGTCTAGAGCCTCCATTTTTGCGCTCAGGTCAAAGTCTCGCGGCCCTCTATCATAATCCAGAGTTTTGAGAAGATTGGAGAAACTTGATTTTTCGCCCAAAAACTGAAAAAAACGTAAGGGGTAACACTGTCGTTTTTTTTTCGGGTCGAAATTTTGAGTTTCGATATCTCAGCTCTGGAAGGGTCTAGAGCCTCCATTTTTGCGCTCAGGTCAAAGTCTCGCGGCCCTCTATCATAATCCAGAGTTTTGAGAAGATTGGAGAAACTTGATTTTTCGCCCGAAAACTGAAAAAAACGTAAGGGGTAACACTGTCGTTTTTTTTTCGGGTCGAAATTTTGAGTTTCGATATCTCAGCTCTGGAAGGGTCTAGAGCCTCCATTTTTGCGCTCAGGTCAAAGTCTCGCGGCCCTCTATCATAATCCAGAGTTTTGAGAAGATTGGAGAAACTTGATTTTTCGCCCGAAAACTGAAAAAAACGTAAGGGGTAACACTGTCGTTTTTTTTTTCGGGTCGAAATTTTGAGTTTCGATATCTCAGCTCTGGAAGGGTCTAGAGCCTCCATTTTTGCGCTCAGGTCAAAGTCTCGCGGCCCTCTATCATAATCCAGAGTTTTGAGAAGATTGGAGAAACTTGATTTTTCGCCCAAAAACTGAAAAAAACGTAAGGGGTAACACTGTCGTTTTTTTTTCGGGTCGAAATTTTGAGTTTCGATATCTCAGCTCTGGAAGGGTCTAGAGCCTCCATTTTTGCGCTCAGGTCAAAGTCTCGCGGCCCTCTATCATAATCCAGAGTTTTGAGAAGATTGGAGAAACTTGATTTTTCGCCCGAAAACTGAAAAAAACGTAAGGGGTAACACTGTCGTTTTTTTTTCGGGTCGAAATTTTGAGTTTCGATATCTCAGCTCTGGAAGGGTCTAGAGCCTCCGTTTTTGCGCTCAGGTCAAAGTCTCGCGGCCCTCTATCATAATCCAGAGTTTTGAGAAGATTGGAGAAACTTGATTTTTCGCCCGAAAACTGAAAAAAACGTAAGGGGTAACACTGTCGTTTTTTTTTTCGGGTCGAAATTTTGAGTTTTGATATCTCAGCTCTGGAAGGGTCTAGAGCCTCCATTTTTGCGCTCAGGTCAAAGTCTCGCGGCCCTCTATCATAATCCAGAGTTTTGAGAAGATTGGAGAAACTTGATTTTTCGCCCAAAAACTGAAAAAAACGTAAGGGGTAACACTGTCGGTTTTTTTTCGGGTCGAAATTTTGAGTTTCGATATCTCAGCTCTGGAAGGGTCTAGAGCCTCCGTTTTTGCGCTCAGGTCAAAGTCTCGCGGCCCTCTATCATAATCCAGAGTTTTGAGAAGATTGGAGAAACTTGTTTTTCGCCCGAAAACTGAAAAAAACGTAAGGGGTAACACTGTCGTTTTTTTTTCGGGTCGAAATTTTGAGTTTCGATATCTCAGCTCTGGAAGGGTCTAGAGCCTCCGTTTTTGCGCTCAGGTCAAAGTCTCGCGGCCCTCTATCATAATCCAGAGTTTTGAGAAGATTGGAGAAACTTGATTTTTCGCCCGAAAACTGAAAAAAACGTAAGGGGTAACACTGTCGTTTTTTTTTCGGGTCGAAATTTTGAGTTTCGATATCTCAGCTCTGGAAGGGTCTAGAGCCTCCGTTTTTGCGCTCAGGTCAAAGTCTCGCGGCCCTCTATCATAATCCAGAGTTTTGAGAAGATTGGAGAAACTTGATTTTTCGCCCGAAAACTGAAAAAAACGTAAGGGGTAACACTGTCGTTTTTTATTCGGGTCGAAATTTTGAGTTTCGATATCTCAGCTCTGGAAGGGTCTAGAGCCTCCGTTTTTGCGCTCAGGTCAAAGTCTCGCGGCCCTCTATCATAATCCAGAGTTTTGAGAAGATTGGAGAAACTTGATTTTTCGCCCGAAAACTGAAAATAACGTAAGGGGTAACACTGTCGTTTTTTTTTCGGGTCGAAATTTTGAGATTCGATATCTCAGCTCTGGAAGGGTCTAGAGCCTCCGTTTTTGCGCTCAGGTCAAAGTCTCGCAACCCTCTATCATAATCCAGAGTTTTGAGAAGATTGGAGAAACTTGATTTTTCGCCCGAAAACTGAAAAAAACGTAAGGGGTAACACTGTCGTTTTTTTTTCGGGTCGAAATTTTGAGTTTCGATATCTCAGCTCTGGAAGGGTCTAGAGCCTCCATTTTTGCGCTCAGGTCAAAGTCTCGCGGCCCTCTATCATAATCCAGAGTTTTGAGAAGATTGGAGAAACTTGATTTTTCGCCCGAAAACTGAAAAAAACGTAAGGGGTAACACTGTCGTTTTTTTTTCGGGTCGAAATTTTGAGTTTCGATATCTCAGCTCTGGAAGGGTCTAGAGCCTCCATTTTTGCGCTCAGGTCAAAGTCTCGCGGCCCTCTATCATAATCCAGAGTTTTGAGAAGATTGGAGAAACTTGATTTTTCGCCCGAAAACTGAAAAAAACGTAAGGGGTAACACTGTCGTTTTTTTTTCGGGTCGAAATTTTGAGTTTCGATATCTCAGCTCTGGAAGGGTCTAGAGCCTCCATTTTTGCGCTCAGGTCAAAGTCTCGCGGCCCTCTATCATAATCCAGAGTTTTGAGAAGATTGGAGAAACTTGATTTTTCGCCCGAAAACTGAAAAAAACGTAAGGGGTAACACTGTCGTTTTTTTTTCGGGTCGAAATTTTGAGTTTCGATATCTCAGCTCTGGAAGGGTCTAGAGCCTCCATTTTTGCGCTCAGGTCAAAGTCTCGCGGCCCTCTATCATAATCCAGAGTTTTGAGAAGATTGGAGAAACTTGATTTTTCGCCCGAAAACTGAAAAAAACGTAAGGGGTAACACTGTCGTTTTTTTTTCGGGTCGAAATTTTGAGTTTCGATATCTCAGCTCTGGAAGGGTCTAGAGCCTCCGTTTTTGCGCTCAGGTCAAAGTCTCGCGGCCCTCTATCATAATCCAGAGTTTTGAGAAGATTGGAGAAACTTGATTTTTCGCCCGAAAACTGAAAAAAACGTAAGGGGTAACACTGTCGTTTTTTTTTCGGGTCGAAATTTTGAGTTTCGATATCTCAGCTCTGGAAGGGTCTTAAGCCTCCATTTTTGCGCTCAGGTCAAAGTCTCGCGGCCCTCTATCATAATCCAGAGTTTTGAGAAGATTGGAGAAACTTGATTTTTCGCCCGAAAACTGAAAAAAACGTAAGGGGTAACACTGTCGTTTTTTTTTCGGGTCGAAATTTTGAGTTTCGATATCTCAGCTCTGGAAGGGTCTTAAGCCTCCATTTTTGCGCTCAGGTCAAAGTCTCGCGGCCCTCTATCATAATCCAGAGTTTTGAGAAGATTGGAGAAACTTGATTTTTCGCCCGAAAACTGAAAAAAACGTAAGGGGTAACACTGTCGTTTTTTTTTCGGGTTGAAATTTTGAGTTTCAATATCTCAGCTCTGGAAGGGTCTAGAGCCTCCATTTTTGCGCTCAGGTCAAAGTCTCGCGGCCCTCTATCATAATCCAGAGTTTTGAGAAGATTGGAGAAACTTGATTTTTCGCCCGAAAACTGAAAAAAACGTAAGGGGTAACACTGTCGTTTTTTTTTCGGGTTGAAATTTTGAGTTTCGATATCTCAGCTCTGGAAGGGTCTAGAGCCTCCATTTTTGCGCTCAGGTCAAAGTCTCGCGGCCCTCTATCATAATCCAGAGTTTTGAGAAGATTGGAGAAACTTGATTTTTCGCCCGAAAACTGAAAAAAACGTAAGGGGTAACACTGTCGTTTTTTTTTCGGGTCGAAATTTTGAGTTTCGATATCTCAGCTCTGGAAGGGTCTAGAGCCTCCGTTTTTGCGCTCAAGTCAAAGTCTCGCGGCCCTCTATCATAATCCAGAGTTTTGAGAAGATTGGAGAAACTTGATTTTTCGCCCGAAAACTGAAAAAAACGTAAGGGGTAACACTGTCGTTTTTTTTTCGGGTTGAAATTTTGAGTTTCAATATCTCAGCTCTGGAAGGGTCTAGAGCCTCCATTTTTGCGCTCAGGTCAAAGTCTCGCGGCCCTCTATCATAATCCAGAGTTTTGAGAAGATTGGAGAAACTTGATTTTTCGCCCGAAAACTGAAAAAAACGTAAGGGGTAACACTGTCGTTTTTTTTTTCGGGTTGAAATTTTGAGTTTCGATATCTCAGCTCTGGAAGGGTCTAGAGCCTCCATTTTTGCGCTCAGGTCAAAGTCTCGCGGCCCTCTATCATAATCCAGAGTTTTGAGAAGATTGGAGAAACTTGATTTTTCGCCCGAAAACTGAAAAAAACGTAAGGGGTAACACTGTCGTTTTTTTTTCGGGTCGAAATTTTGAGTTTCGATATCTCAGCTCTGGAAGGGTCTAGAGCCTCCGTTTTTGCGCTCAAGTCAAAGTCTCGCGGCCCTCTATCATAATCCAGAGTTTTGAGAAGATTGGAGAAACTTGATTTTTCGCCCGAAAACTGAAAAAAACGTAAGGGGTAACACTGTCGTTTTTTTTTTCGGGTCGAAATTTTGAGTTTCGATATCTCAGCTCTGGAAGGGTCTAGAGCCTCCATTTTTGCGCTCAGGTCAAAGTCTCGCGGCCCTCTATCATAATCCAGAGTTTTGAAAAGATTGGAGAAACTTGATTTTTCGCCCAAAAACTGAAAAAAACGTAAGGGGTAACACTGTCGTTTTTTTTTCGGGTCGAAATTTTGAGTTTCGATATCTCAGCTCTGGAAGGGTCTAGAGCCTCCATTTTTGCGCTCAGGTCAAAGTCTCGCGGCCCTCTATCATAATCCAGAGTTTTGAGAAGATTGGAGAAACTTGATTTTTCGCCCAAAAACTGAAAAAAACGTAAGGGGTAACACTGTCGTTTTTTTTTCGGGTCGAAATTTTGAGTTTCAATATCTCAGCTCTGGAAGGGTCTAGAGCCTCCATTTTTGCGCTCAGGTCAAAGTCTTGCGGCCCTCTATCATAATCCAGAGTTTTGAGAAGATTGGAGAAACTTGATTTTTCGCCCGAAAACTGAAAAAAACGTAAGGGGTAACACTGTCGTTTTTTTTTCGGGTCGAAATTTTGAGTTTCGATATCTCAGCTCTGGAAGGGTCTAGAGCCTCCATTTTTGCGCTCAGGTCAAAGTCTCGCGGCCCTCTATCATAATCCAGAGTTTTGAGAAGATTGGAGAAACTTGATTTTTCGCCCGAAAACTGAAAAAAACGTAAGGGGTAACACTGTCGTTTTTTTTTTCGGGTTGAAATTTTGAGTTTCGATATCTCAGCTCTGGAAGGGTCTAGAGCCTCCATTTTTGCGCTCAGGTCAAAGTCTCGCGGCCCTCTATCATAATCCAGAGTTTTGAGAAGATTGGAGAAACTTGATTTTTCGCCCGAAAACTGAAAAAAACGTAAGGGGTAACACTGTCGTTTTTTTTTCGGGTCGAAATTTTGAGTTTCGATATCTCAGCTCTGGAAGGGTCTAGAGCCTCCGTTTTTGCGCTCAAGTCAAAGTCTCGCGGCCCTCTATCATAATCCAGAGTTTTGAGAAGATTGGAGAAACTTGATTTTTCGCCCGAAAACTGAAAAAAACGTAAGGGGTAACACTGTCGTTTTTTTTTTTCGGGTCGAAATTTTGAGTTTCGATATCTCAGCTCTGGAAGGGTCTAGAGCCTCCATTTTTGCGCTCAGGTCAAAGTCTCGCGGCCCTCTATCATAATCCAGAGTTTTGAAAAGATTGGAGAAACTTGATTTTTCGCCCGAAAACTGAAAAAAACGTAAGGGGTAACACTGTCGTTTTTTTTTCGGGTCGAAATTTTGAGTTTCGATATCTCAGCTCTGGAAGGGTCTAGAGCCTCCATTTTTGCGCTCAGGTCAAAGTCTCGCGGCCCTCTATCATAATCCAGAGTTTTGAGAAGATTGGAGAAACTTGATTTTTCGCCCAAAAACTGAAAAAAACGTAAGGGGTAACACTGTCGTTTTTTTTTCGGGTCGAAATTTTGAGTTTCGATATCTCAGCTCTGGAAGGGTCTAGAGCCTCCATTTTTGCGCTCAGGTCAAAGTCTCGCGGCCCTCTATCATAATCCAGAGTTTTGAGAAGATTGGAGAAACTTGATTTTTCGCCCGAAAACTGAAAAAAACGTAAGGGGTAACACTGTCGTTTTTTTTTCGGGTCGAAATTTTGAGTTTCGATATCTCAGCTCTGGAAGGGTCTAGAGCCTCCATTTTTGCGCTCAGGTCAAAGTCTCGCGGCCCTCTATCATAATCCAGAGTTTTAAGAAGATTGGAGAAACTTGATTTTTCGCCCGAAAACTGAAAAAAACGTAAGGGGTAACACTGTCGTTTTTTTTTTCGGGTCGAAATTTTGAGTTTCGATATCTCAGCTCTGGAAGGGTCTAGAGCCTCCATTTTTGCGCTCAGGTCAAAGTCTCGCGGCCCTCTATCATAATCCAGAGTTTTGAGAAGATTGGAGAAACTTGATTTTTCGCCCAAAAACTGAAAAAAACGTAAGGGGTAACACTGTCGTTTTTTTTTCGGGTCGAAATTTTGAGTTTCGATATCTCAGCTCTGGAAGGGTCTAGAGCCTCCATTTTTGCGCTCAGGTCAAAGTCTCGCGGCCCTCTATCATAATCCAGAGTTTTGAGAAGATTGGAGAAACTTGATTTTTCGCCCGAAAACTGAAAAAAACGTAAGGGGTAACACTGTCGTTTTTTTTTCGGGTCGAAATTTTGAGTTTCGATATCTCAGCTCTGGAAGGGTCTAGAGCCTCCATTTTTGCGCTCAGGTCAAAGTCTCGCGGCCCTCTATCATAATCCAGAGTTTCGAGAAGATTAGAGAAACTTGATTTTTCGCCCGAAAACTGAAAAAAACGTAAGGGGTAACACTGTCGTTTTTTTTTTTCGGGTCGAAATTTTGAGTTTCGATATCTCAGCTCTGGAAGGGTCTAGAGCCTCCATTTTTGCGCTCAGGTCAAAGTCTCGCGGCCCTCTATCATAATCCAGAGTTTTGAGAAGATTGGAGAAACTTGATTTTTCGCCCGAAAACTGAAAAAAACGTAAGGGGTAACACTGTCGTTTTTTTTTCGGGTCGAAATTTTGAGTTTCGATATCTCAGCTCTGGAAGGGTCTAGAGCCTCCGTTTTTGCGCTCAAGTCAAAGTCTCGCGGCCCTCTATCATAATCCAGAGTTTTGAGAAGATTGGAGAAACTTGATTTTTCGCCCGAAAACTGAAAAAAACGTAAGGGGTAACACTGTCGTTTTTTTTTCGGGTCGAAATTTTGAGTTTCGATATCTCAGCTCTGGAAGGGTCTTAAGCCCCCATTTTTGCGCTCAGGTCAAAGTCTCGCGGCCCTCTATCATAATCCAGAGTTTTGAGAAGATTGGAGAAACTTGATTTTTCGCCCGAAAACTGAAAAAAACGTAAGGGGTAACACTGTCGTTTTTTTTTCGGGTTGAAATTTTGAGTTTCAATATCTCAGCTCTGGAAGGGTCTAGAGCCTCCATTTTTGCGCTCAGGTCAAAGTCTCGCGGCCCTCTATCATAATCCAGAGTTTTGAGAAGATTGGAGAAACTTGATTTTTCGCCCGAAAACTGAAAAAAACGTAAGGGGTAACACTGTCGGTTTTTTTTCGGGTTGAAATTTTGAGTTTCGATATCTCAGCTCTGGAAGGGTCTAGAGCCTCCATTTTTGCGCTCAGGTCAAAGTCTCGCGGCCCTCTATCATAATCCAGAGTTTTGAGAAGATTGGAGAAACTTGATTTTTCGCCCGAAAACTGAAAAAAACGTAAGGGGTAACACTGTCGTTTTTTTTTCGGGTCGAAATTTTGAGTTTCGATATCTCAGCTCTGGAAGGGTCTAGAGCCTCCGTTTTTGCGCTCAAGTCAAAGTCTCGCGGCCCTCTATCATAATCCAGAGTTTTGAGAAGATTGGAGAAACTTGATTTTTCGCCCGAAAACTGAAAAAAACGTAAGGGGTAACACTGTCGTTTTTTTTTCGGGTCGAAATTTTGAGTTTCGATATCTCAGCTCTGGAAGGGTCTAGAGCCTCCATTTTTGCGCTCAGGTCAAAGTCTCGCAACCCTCTATCATAATCCAGAGTTTTGAGAAGATTGGAGAAACTTGATTTTTCGCCCGAAAACTGAAAAAAACGTAAGGGGTAACACTGTCGTTTTTTTTTCGGGTCGAAATTTTGAGTTTCGATATCTCAGCTCTGGAAGGGTCTAGAGCCTCCATTTTTGCGCTCAGGTCAAAGTCTCGCGGCCCTCTATCATAATCCAGAGTTTTGAGAAGATTGGAGAAACTTGATTTTTCGCCCGAAAACTGAAAAAAACGTAAGGGGTAACACTGTCGTTTTTTTTTCGGGTCGAAATTTTGAGTTTCGATATCTCAGCTCTGGAAGGGTCTAGAGCCTCCATTTTTGCGCTCAGGTCAAAGTCTCGCGGCCCTCTATCATAATCCAGAGTTTTGAGAAGATTGGAGAAACTTGATTTTTCGCCCGAAAACTGAAAAAAACGTAAGGGGTAACACTGTCGTTTTTTTTTCGGGTCGAAATTTTGAGTTTCGATATCTCAGCTCTGGAAGGGTCTTAAGCCCCCATTTTTGCGCTCAGGTCAAAGTCTCGCGGCCCTCTATCATAATCCAGAGTTTTGAGAAGATTGGAGAAACTTGATTTTTCGCCCGAAAACTGAAAAAAACGTAAGGGGTAACACTGTCGTTTTTTTTTCGGGTTGAAATTTTGAGTTTCAATATCTCAGCTCTGGAAGGGTCTAGAGCCTCCATTTTTGCGCTCAGGTCAAAGTCTCGCGGCCCTCTATCATAATCCAGAGTTTTGAGAAGATTGGAGAAACTTGATTTTTCGCCCGAAAACTGAAAAAAACGTAAGGGGTAACACTGTCGGTTTTTTTTCGGGTTGAAATTTTGAGTTTCGATATCTCAGCTCTGGAAGGGTCTAGAGCCTCCATTTTTGCGCTCAGGTCAAAGTCTCGCGGCCCTCTATCATAATCCAGAGTTTTGAGAAGATTGGAGAAACTTGATTTTTCGCCCGAAAACTGAAAAAAACGTAAGGGGTAACACTGTCGTTTTTTTTTCGGGTCGAAATTTTGAGTTTCGATATCTCAGCTCTGGAAGGGTCTAGAGCCTCCGTTTTTGCGCTCAAGTCAAAGTCTCGCGGCCCTCTATCATAATCCAGAGTTTTGAGAAGATTGGAGAAACTTGATTTTTCGCCCGAAAACTGAAAAAAACGTAAGGGGTAACACTGTCGTTTTTTTTTCGGGTCGAAATTTTGAGTTTCGATATCTCAGCTCTGGAAGGGTCTAGAGCCTCCATTTTTGCGCTCAGGTCAAAGTCTCGCAACCCTCTATCATAATCCAGAGTTTTGAGAAGATTGGAGAAACTTGATTTTTCGCCCGAAAACTGAAAAAAACGTAAGGGGTAACACTGTCGTTTTTTTTTCGGGTCGAAATTTTGAGTTTCGATATCTCAGCTCTGGAAGGGTCTAGAGCCTCCATTTTTGCGCTCAGGTCAAAGTCTCGCGGCCCTCTATCATAATCCAGAGTTTTGAGAAGATTGGAGAAACTTGATTTTTCGCCCGAAAACTGAAAAAAACGTAAGGGGTAACACTGTCGTTTTTTTTTCGGGTCGAAATTTTGAGTTTCGATATCTCAGCTCTGGAAGGGTCTAGAGCCTCCATTTTTGCGCTCAGGTCAAAGTCTCGCGGCCCTCTATCATAATCCAGAGTTTTGAGAAGATTGGAGAAACTTGATTTTTCGCCCGAAAACTGAAAAAAACGTAAGGGGTAACACTGTCGTTTTTTTTTTCGGGTTGAAATTTTGAGTTTCGATATCTCAGCTCTGGAAGGGTCTAGAGCCTCCATTTTTGCGCTCAGGTCAAAGTCTCGCGGCCCTCTATCATAATCCAGAGTTTTGAGAAGATTGGAGAAACTTGATTTTTCGCCCGAAAACTGAAAAAAACGTAAGGGATAACACTGTCGTTTTTTTTTCGGGTCGAAATTTTGAGTTTCGATATCTCAGCTCTGGAAGGGTCTAGAGCCTCCGTTTTTGCGCTCAAGTCAAAGTCTCGCGGCCCTCTATCATAATCCAGAGTTTTGAGAAGATTGGAGAAACTTGATTTTTCGCCCGAAAACTGAAAAAAACGTAAGGGGTAACACTGTCGTTTTTTTTTCGGGTCGAAATTTTGAGTTTCGATATCTCAGCTCTGGAAGGGTCTAGAGCCTCCATTTTTGCGCTCAGGTCAAAGTCTCGCAACCCTCTATCATAATCCAGAGTTTTGAGAAGATTGGAGAAACTTGATTTTTCGCCCGAAAACTGAAAAAAAGTAAGGGGTAACACTGTCGTTTTTTTTTCGGGTCGAAATTTTGAGTTTCGATATCTCAGCTCTGGAAGGGTCTAGAGCCTCCATTTTTGCGCTCAGGTCAAAGTCTCGCGGCCCTCTATCATAATCCAGAGTTTTGAGAAGATTGGAGAAACTTGATTTTTCGCCCGAAAACTGAAAAAAACGTAAGGGGTAACACTGTCGTTTTTTTTTTCGGGTCGAAATTTTGAGTTTCGATATCTCAGCTCTGGAAGGGTCTAGAGCCTCCATTTTTGCGCTCAGGTCAAAGTCTCGCGGCCCTCTATCATAATCCAGAGTTTTGAGAAGATTGGAGAAACTTGATTTTTCGCCCGAAAACTGAAAAAAACGTAAGGGGTAACACTGTCGTTTTTTTTTCGGGTCGAAATTTTGAGTTTCGATATCTCAGCTCTGGAAGGGTCTAGAGCCTCCATTTTTGCGCTCAGGTCAAAGTCTTGCGGCCCTCTATCATAATCCAGAGTTTTGAGAAGATTGGAGAAACTTGATTTTTCGCCCGAAAACTGAAAAAAACGTAAGGGGTAACACTGTCGTTTTTTTTTCGGGTCGAAATTTTGAGTTTCGATATCTCAGCTCTGGAAGGGTCTAGAGCCTCCATTTTTGCGCTCAGGTCAAAGTCTCGCGGCCCTCTATCATAATCCAGAGTTTTGAAAAGATTGGAGAAACTTGATTTTTCGCCCGAAAACTGAAAAAAACGTAAGGGGTAACACTGTCGTTTTTTTTTCGGGTCGAAATTTTGAGTTTCGATATCTCAGCTCTGGAAGGGTCTAGAGCCTCCATTTTTGCGCTCAGGTCAAAGTCTCGCAACCCTCTATCATAATCCAGAGTTTTGAGAAGATTGGAGAAACTTGATTTTTCGCCCGAAAACTGAAAAAAACGTAAGGGGTAACACTGTCGTTTTTTTTTCGGATCGAAATTTTGAGTTTCGATATCTCAGCTCTGGAAGGGTCTAGAGCCTCCATTTTTCTCTCAGGTCAAAGTCTCGCGGCCCTCTATCATAATCCAGAGTTTTGAGAAGATTGGAGAAACTTGATTTTTCGCCCGAAAACTGAAAAAAACGTAAGGGGTAACACTGTCGTTTTTTTTTCGGATCGAAATTTTGAGTTTCGATATCTCAGCTCTGGAAGGGTCTAGAGCCTCCATTTTTGCGCTCAGGTCAAAGTCTCGCGGCCCTCTATCATAATCCAGAGTTTTGAGAAGATTGGAGAAACTTGATTTTTCGCCCGAAAACTGAAAAAAACGTAAGGGGTAACACTGTCTTTTTTTTTTCGGGTCGAAATTTTGAGTTTCGATATCTCAGCTCTGGAAGGGTCTAGAGCCTCCATTTTTGCGCTCAGGTCAAAGTCTCGCCGCCCTCTATCATAATCCAGAGTGTTGAAAAGATTGGAGAAACTTGATTTTTCGCCCGAAAACTGAAAAAAACGTAAGGGGTAACACTGTCGTTTCTTTTTCTGGTTGAAATTTTGAGTTTCGATATCTCAGCTCTGGAAGGGTCTAGAGCCTCCATTTTTGCGCTCAGGTCAAAGTCTCGCGGCCCTCTATCATAATCCAGAGTTTTGAGAAGATTGGAGAAACTTGATTTTTCGCCCGAAAACTGAAAAAAACGTAAGGGGTAACACTGTCGTTTTTTTTTCGGGTCGAAATTTTGAGTTTCAATATCTCAGCTCTGGAAGGGTCTAGAGCCTCCATTTTTGCGCTCAGGTCAAAGTCTCGCGGCCCTCTATCATCATCCAGAGTTTTGAGAAGATTGGAGAAACTTGATTTTTCGCCCGAAAACTGAAAAAAACGTAAGGGGTAACACTGTCGTTTTTTTTTTCGGGTCGAAATTGTAGTTTCGATATCTCAGCTCTGGAAGGGTCTAGAGCCTCCATTTTTGCGCTCAGGTCAAAGTCTCGCGGCCCTCTATCATAATCCAGAGTTTTGAGAAGATTGGAGAAACTTGATTTTTCGCCCGAAAACTGAAAAAAACGTAAGGGGTAACACTGTCGTTTTTTTTTCGGGTCGAAATTTTGAGTTTCGATATCTCAGCTCTGGAAGGGTCTAGAGCCTCCATTTTTGCGCTCAGGTCAAAGTCTCGCGGCCCTCTATCATAATCCAGAGTTTTGAGAAGATTGGAGAAACTTGATTTTTCGCCCGAAAACTGAAAAAAACGTAAGGGGTAACACTGTCGTTTTTTTTTCGGGTCGAAATTTTGAGTTTCGATATCTCAGCTCTGGAAGGGTCTAGAGCCTCCATTTTTGCGCTCAGGTCAAAGTCTCGCGGCCCTCTATCATAATCCAGAGTTTTGAGAAGATTGGAGAAACTTGATTTTTCGCCCGAAAACTGAAAAAAACGTAAGGGGTAACACTGTCGTTTTTTTTTCGGGTCGAAATTTTGAGTTTCGATATCTCAGCTCTGGAAGGGTCTAGAGCCTCCATTTTTGCGCTCAGGTCAAAGTCTCGCGGCCCTCTATCATAATCCAGAGTTTTGAGAAGATTGGAGAAACTTGATTTTTCGCCCGAAAACTGAAAAAAACGTAAGGGGTAACACTGTCGTTTTTTTTTCGGGTCGAAATTTTGAGTTTCGATATCTCAGCTCTGGAAGGGTCTAGAGCCTCCATTTTTGCGCTCAGGTCAAAGTCTCGCGGCCCTCTATCATAATCCAGAGTTTTGAGAAGATTGGAGAAACTTGATTTTTCGCCCGAAAACTGAAAAAAACGTAAGGGGTAACACTGTCGTTTTTTTTTCGGGTCGAAATTTTGAGTTTCGATATCTCAGCTCTGGAAGGGTCTAGAGCCTCCATTTTTGCGCTCAGGTCAAAGTCTCGCGGCCCTCTATCATAATCCAGAGTTTTGAGAAGATTGGAGAAACTTGATTTTTCGCCCGAAAACTGAAAAAAACGTAAGGGGTAACACTGTCGTTTTTTTTTCGGGTCGAAATTTTGAGTTTCGATATCTCAGCTCTGGAAGGGTCTAGAGCCTCCATTTTTGCGCTCAGGTCAAAGTCTCGCGGCCCTCTATCATAATCCAGAGTTTTGAGAAGATTGGAGAAACTTGATTTTTCGCCCGAAAACTGAAAAAAACGTAAGGGGTAACACTGTCGTTTTTTTTTCGGGTCGAAATTTTGAGTTTCGATATCTCAGCTCTGGAAGGGTCTAGAGCCTCCATTTTTGCGCTCAGGTCAAAGTCTCGCGGCCCTCTATCATAATCCAGAGTTTTGAGAAGATTGGAGAAACTTGATTTTTCGCCCGAAAACTGAAAAAAACGTAAGGGGTAACACTGTCGTTTTTTTTTCGGGTCGAAATTTCACTTTCGATATCTCAGCTCTGGAAGGGTCTAGAGCCTCCATTTTTGCGCTCAGGTCAAAGTCTCGCGGCCCTCTATCATAATCCAGAGTTTTGAGAAGATTGGAGAAACTTGATTTTTCGCCCGAAAACTGAAAAAAACGTAAGGGGTAACACTGTCGTTTTTTTTTCGGGTCGAAATTTTGAGTTTCGATATCTCAGCTCTGGAAGGGTCTAGAGCCTCCATTTTTGCGCTCAGGTCAAAGTCTCGCGGCCCTCTATCATAATCCAGAGTTTTGAGAAGATTGGAGAAACTTGATTTTTCGCCCGAAAACTGAAAAAAACGTAAGGGGTAACACTGTCGTTTTTTTTTCGGGTCGAAATTTTGAGTTTCGATATCTCAGCTCTGGAAGGGTCTAGAGCCTCCATTTTTGCGCTCAGGTCAAAGTCTCGCGGCCCTCTATCATAATCCAGAGTTTTGAGAAGATTGGAGAAACTTGATTTTTCGCCCGAAAACTGAAAAAAACGTAAGGGGTAACACTGTCGTTTTTTTTTCGGGTCGAAATTTTGAGTTTCGATATCTCAGCTCTGGAAGGGTCTAGAGCCTCCATTTTTGCGCTCAGGTCAAAGTCTCGCGGCCCTCTATCATAATCCAGAGTTTTGAGAAGATTGGAGAAACTTGATTTTTCGCCCGAAAACTGAAAAAAACGTAAGGGGTAACACTGTCGTTTTTTTTTCGGGTCGAAATTTTGAGTTTCGATATCTCAGCTCTGGAAGGGTCTAGAGCCTCCATTTTTGCGCTCAGGTCAAAGTCTCGCGGCCCTCTATCATAATCCAGAGTTTTGAGAAGATTGGAGAAACTTGATTTTTCGCCCGAAAACTGAAAAAAACGTAAGGGGTAACACTGTCGTTTTTTTTTCGGGTCGAAATTTTGAGTTTCGATATCTCAGCTCTGGAAGGGTCTAGAGCCTCCATTTTTGCGCTCAGGTCAAAGTCTCGCGGCCCTCTATCATAATCCAGAGTTTTGAGAAGATTGGAGAAACTTGATTTTTCGCCCGAAAACTGAAAAAAACGTAAGGGGTAACACTGTCGTTTTTTTTTCGGGTCGAAATTTTGAGTTTCGATATCTCAGCTCTGGAAGGGTCTAGAGCCTCCATTTTTGCGCTCAGGTCAAAGTCTCGCGGCCCTCTATCATAATCCAGAGTTTTGAGAAGATTGGAGAAACTTGATTTTTCGCCCGAAAACTGAAAAAAACGTAAGGGGTAACACTGTCGTTTTTTTTTCGGGTCGAAATTTTGAGTTTCGATATCTCAGCTCTGGAAGGGTCTAGAGCCTCCATTTTTGCGCTCAGGTCAAAGTCTCGCGGCCCTCTATCATAATCCAGAGTTTTGAGAAGATTGGAGAAACTTGATTTTTCGCCCGAAAACTGAAAAAAACGTAAGGGGTAACACTGTCGTTTTTTTTTCGGGTCGAAATTTTGAGTTTCGATATCTCAGCTCTGGAAGGGTCTAGAGCCTCCATTTTTGCGCTCAGGTCAAAGTCTCGCGGCCCTCTATCATAATCCAGAGTTTTGAGAAGATTGGAGAAACTTGATTTTTCGCCCGAAAACTGAAAAAAACGTAAGGGGTAACACTGTCGTTTTTTTTTCGCGGTCGAAATTTTGAGTTTCGATATCTCAGCTCTGGAAGGGTCTAGAGCCTCCATTTTTGCGCTCAGGTCAAAGTCTCGCGGCCCTCTATCATAATCCAGAGTTTTGAGAAGATTGGAGAAACTTGATTTTTCGCCCGAAAACTGAAAAAAACGTAAGGGGTAACACTGTCGTTTTTTTTTCGGGTCGAAATTTTGAGTTTCGATATCTCAGCTCTGGAAGGGTCTAGAGCCTCCATTTTTGCGCTCAGGTCAAAGTCTCGCGGCCCTCTATCATAATCCAGAGTTTTGAGAAGATTGGAGAAACTTGATTTTTCGCCCGAAAACTGAAAAAAACGTAAGGGGTAACACTGTCGTTTTTTTTTTCGGGTCGAAATTTTGAGTTTCGATATCTCAGCTCTGGAAGGGTCTAGAGCCTCCATTTTTGCGCTCAGGTCAAAGTCTCGCGGCCCTCTATCATAATCCAGAGTTTTGAGAAGATTGGAGAAACTTGATTTTTCGCCCGAAAACTGAAAAAAACGTAAGGGGTAACACTGTCGTTTTTTTTTCGGGTCGAAATTTTGAGTTTCGATATCTCAGCTCTGGAAGGGTCTAGAGCCTCCATTTTTGCGCTCAGGTCAAAGTCTCGCGGCCCTCTATCATAATCCAGAGTTTTGAGAAGATTGGAGAAACTTGATTTTTCGCCCGAAAACTGAAAAAAACGTAAGGGGTAACACTGTCGTTTTTTTTTCGGGTCGAAATTTTGAGTTTCGATATCTCAGCTCTGGAAGGGTCTAGAGCCTCCATTTTTGCGCTCAGGTCAAAGTCTCGCGGCCCTCTATCATAATCCAGAGTTTTGAGAAGATTGGAGAAACTTGATTTTTCGCCCGAAAACTGAAAAAAACGTAAGGGGTAACACTGTCGTTTTTTTTTGGGTCGAAATTTTGAGTTTCGATATCTCAGCTCTGGAAGGGTCTAGAGCCTCCATTTTTGCGCTCAGGTCAAAGTCTCGCGGCCCTCTATCATAATCCAGAGTTTTGAGAAGATTGGAGAAACTTGATTTTTCGTCCGAAAACTGAAAAAAACGTAAGGGGTAACACTGTCGTTTTTTTTTTCGGGTCGAAATTTTGAGTTTCGATATCTCAGCTCTGGAAGGGTCTAGAGCCTCCATTTTTGCGCTCAGGTCAAAGTCTCGCGGCCCTCTATCATAATCCAGAGTTTTGAGAAGATTGGAGAAACTTGATTTTTCGCCCGAAAACTGAAAAAAACGTAAGGGGTAACACTGTCGTTTTTTTTTCGGGTCGAAATTTTGAGTTTCGATATATCTCAGCTCTGGAAGGGTCTAGAGCCTCCATTTTTGGGCTCAGGTCAAAGTCTCGCGGCCCTCTGTCATAATCCAGAGTTTTGAGAAGATTGGAGAAACTTGATTTTTCGCCCGAAAACTGAAAAAAACGTAAGGGGTAACACTGCCGTTTTTTTTTCGGGTCGAAATTTTGAGTTTCGATATCTCAGCTCTGGAAGGGTCTGCCTCCATTTTTGCGCTCAGGTCAAAGTCTCGCGGCCCTCTATCATAATCCAGAGTTTTGAGAAGATTGGAGAAACTTGATTTTTCGCCCGAAAACTGAAAAAAACCAAAGGGGTAACACTGTCGTTTTTTTTTCGGGTCGAAATTTTGAGTTTCGATATCTCAGCTCTGGAAGGGTCTAGAGCCTCCATTTTTGATAGAGGGCCGCGAGACTTTGACCTGAGCGCAAAAATGGAGGCTCTAGACCCTTCCAGAGCTGAGATATCGAAACTCAAAATTTCGACCCGAAAAAAAAACGACAGTGTTACCCCTTACGTTTTTTTCAGTTTTCGGGCGAAAAATCAAGTTTCTCCAATCTTCTCAAAACTCTGGATTATGATAGAGGGCCGCGAGACTTTGACCTGAGCGCAAAAATGGAGGCTCTAGACCCTTCCAGAGCTGAGATATCGAAACTCAAAATTTCGACCCGAAAAAAAAACGACAGTGTTACCCCTTACGTTTTTTTCAGTTTTCGGGCGAAAAATCAAGTTTCTCCAATCTTCTCAAAACTCTGGATTATGATAGAGGGCCGCGAGACTTTGACCTGAGCGCAAAAATGGAGGCTCTAGACTCTTCCAGAGCTGAGATATCGAAACTCAAAATTTCGACCCGAAAAAAAAACTACAGTGTTACCCCTTACGTTTTTTTCAGTTTTCGGGCGAAAAATCAAGTTTCTCCAATCTTCTCAAAACTCTGGATTATGATAGAGGGCCGCGAGACTTTGACCTGAGCGCAAAAATGGAGGCTCTAGACCCTTCCAGAGCTGAGATATCGAAACTCAAAATTTCGACCCGAAAAAAAAAACGACAGTGTTACCCCTTACGTTTTTTTCAGTTTTCGGGCGAAAAATCAAGTTTCTCCAATCTTCTCAAAACCCTGGATTATGATAGAGGGCCGCGAGACTTTGACCTGAGCGCAAAAATGGTGGCTCTAGACCCTTCCAGAGCTGAGATATCGAAACTCAAATTTTCGACCCGAAAAAAAAACGACAGTGTTACCCCTTACGTTTTTTTCAGTTTTCGGGCGAAAAATCAAGTTTCTCCAATCTTCTCAAAACTCTGGATTATGATAGAGGGCCGCGAGACTTTGACCTGAGCGCAAAAATGGTGGCTCTAGACCCTTCCAGAGCTGAGATATCGAAACTCAAAATTTCGACCCGAAAAAAAAAACGACAGTGTTACCCCTTACGTTTTTTTCAGTTTTCGGGCGAAAAATCAAGTTTCTCCAATCTTCTCAAAACTCTGGATTATGATAGAGGGCCGCGAGACTTTGACCTGAGCGCAAAAATGGAGGCTCTAGACCCTTCCAGAGCTGAGATATCGAAACTCAAAATTTCGACCCGAAAAAAAAAATGACAGTGTTACCCCTTACGTTTTTTTCAGTTTTCGGGCGAAAAATCAAGTTTCTCCAATCTTCTCAAAACTCTGGATTATGATAGAGGGCCGCGAGACTTTGACCTGAGCGCAAAAATGGAGGCTCTAGACCCTTCCAGAGCTGAGATATCGAAACTCAAAATTTCGACCCGAAAAAAAAACGACAGTGTTACCCCTTACGTTTTTTTCAGTTTTCGGGCGAAAAATCAAGTTTCTCCAATCTTCTCAAAACTCTGGATTATGATAGAGGGCCGCGAGACTTTGACCTGAGCGCAAAAATGGAGGCTCTAGACCCTTCCAGAGCTGAGATATCGAAACTCAAAATTTCGACCCGAAAAAAAAACGACAGTGTTACCCCTTACGTTTTTTTCAGTTTTCGGGCGAAAAATCAAGTTTCTCCAATCTTCTCAAAACTCTGGATTATGATAGAGGGCCGCGAGACTTTGACCTGAGCGCAAAAATGGAGGCTCTAGACCCTTCCAGAGCTGAGATATCGAAACTCAAAATTTCGACCCGAAAAAAAAACGACAGTGTTACCCCTTACGTTTTTTTCAGTTTTCGGGCGAAAAATCAAGTTTCTCCAATCTTCTCAAAACTCTGGATTATGATAGAGGGCCGCGAGACTTTGACCTGAGCGCAAAAATGGAGGCTCTAGACCCTTCCAGAGCTGAGATATCGAAACTCAAAATTTCGACCCGAAAAAAAAACGACAGTGTTACCCCTTACGTTTTTTTCAGTTTTCGGGCGAAAAATCAAGTTTCTCCAATCTTCTCAAAACTCTGGATTATGATAGAGGGCCGCGAGACTTTGACCAGAGCGCAAAAATGGAGGCTCTAGACCCTTCCAGAGCTGAGATATCGAAACTCAAAATTTCGACCCGAAAAAAAAACGACAGTGTTACCCCTTACGTTTTTTTCAGTTTTCGGGCGAAAAATCAAGTTTCTCCAATCTTCTCAAAACTCTGGATTATGATAGAGGGCCGCGAGACTTTGACCTGAGCGCAAAAATGGAGGCTCTAGACCCTTCCAGAGCTGAGATATCGAAACTCAAAATTTCGACCCGAAAAAAAAACGACAGTGTTACCCCTTACGTTTTTTTCAGTTTTCGGGCGAAAAATCAAGTTTCTCCAATCTTCTCAAAACTCTGGATTATGATAGAGGGCCGCGAGACTTTGACCTGAGCGCAAAAATGGAGGCTCTAGACCCTTCCAGAGCTGAGATATCGAAACTCAAAATTTCGACCCGAAAAAAAAAGGACAGTGTTACCCCTTACGTTTTTTTCAGTTTTCGGGCGAAAAATCAAGTTTCTCCAATCTTCTCAAAACTCTGGATTATGATAGAGGGCCGCGAGACTTTGACCTGAGCGCAAAAATGGAGGCTCTAGACCCTTCCAGAGCTGAGATATCGAAACTCAAAATTTCGACCCGAAAAAAAAACGACAGTGTTACCCCTTACGTTTTTTTCAGTTTTCGGGCGAAAAATCAAGTTTCTCCAATCTTCTCAAAACTCTGGATTATGATAGAGGGCCGCGAGACTTTGACCTGAGCGCAAAAATGGAGGCTCTAGACCCTTCCAGAGCTGAGATATCGAAACTCAAAATTTCGACCCGAAAAAAAAACGACAGTGTTACCCCTTACGTTTTTTTCAGTTTTCGGGCGAAAAATCAAGTTTCTCCAATCTTCTCAAAACTCTGGATTATGATAGAGGGCCGCGAGACTTTGACCTGAGCGCAAAAATGGTGGCTCTAGACCCTTCCAGAGCTGAGATATCGAAACTCAAATTTTCGACCCGAAAAAAAAAACGACAGTGTTACCCCTTACGTTTTTTTCAGTTTTCGGGCGAAAAATCAAGTTTCTCCAATCTTCTCAAAACTCTGGATTATGATAGAGGGCCGCGAGACTTTGACCTGAGCGCAAAAATGGAGGCTCTAGACCCTTCCAGAGCTGAGATATCGAAACTCAAAATTTCGACCCGAAAAAAAAACGACAGTGTTACCCCTTACGTTTTTTTCAGTTTTCGGGCGAAAAATCAAGTTTCTCCAATCTTCTCAAAACTCTGGATTATGATAGAGGGCCGCGAGACTTTGACCTGAGCGCAAAAATGGAGGCTCTAGACCCTTCCAGAGCTGAGATATCGAAACTCAAAATTTCGACCCGAAAAAAAAAACGACAGTGTTACCCCTTACGTTTTTTTCAGTTTTCGGGCGAAAAATCAAGTTTCTCCAATCTTCTCAAAACTCTGGATTATGATAGAGGGCCGCGAGACTTTGACCTGAGCGCAAAAATGGTGGCTCTAGACCCTTCCAGAGCTGAGATATCGAAACTCAAATTTTCGACCCGAAAAAAAAACGACAGTGTTACCCCTTACGTTTTTTTCAGTTTTCGGGCGAAAAATCAAGTTTCTCCAATCTTCTCAAAACTCTGGATTATGATAGAGGGCCGCGAGACTTTGACCTGAGCGCAAAAATGGTGGCTCTAGACCCTTCCAGAGCTGAGATATCGAAACTCAAAATTTCGACCAGAAAAAAAAACGACAGTGTTACCCCTTACGTTTTTTTCAGTTTTCGGGCGAAAAATCAAGTTTCTCCAATCTTCTCAAAACTCTGGATTATGATAGAGGGCCGCGAGACTTTGACCTGAGCGCAAAAATGGAGGCTCTAGACCCTTCCAGAGCTGAGATATCGAAACTCAAAATTTCGACCCGAAAAAAAAACGACAGTGTTACCCCTTACGTTTTTTTCAGTTTTCGGGCGAAAAATCAAGTTTCTCCAATCTTCTCAAAACTCTGGATTATGATAGAGGGCCGCGAGACTTTGACCTGAGCGCAAAAATGGAGGCTCTAGACCCTTCCAGAGCTGAGATATCGAAACTCAAAATTTCGACCCGAAAAAAAAACGACAGTGTTACCCCTTACGTTTTTTTCAGTTTTCGGGCGAAAAATCAAGTTTCTCCAATCTTCTCAAAACTCTGGATTATGATAGAGGGCCGCGAGACTTTGACCTGAGCGCAAAAATGGAGGCTCTAGACCCTTCCAGAGCTGAGATATCGAAACTCAAAATTTCGACCCGAAAAAAAAACGACAGTGTTACCCCTTACGTTTTTTTCAGTTTTCGGGCGAAAAATCAAGTTTCTCCAATCTTCTCAAAACTCTGGATTATGATAGAGGGCCGCGAGACTTTGACCTGAGCGCAAAAATGGAGGCTCTAGACCCTTCCAGAGCTGAGATATCGAAACTCAAAATTTCGACCCGAAAAAAAAACGACAGTGTTACCCCTTACGTTTTTTTCAGTTTTCGGGCGAAAAATCAAGTTTCTCCAATCTTCTCAAAACTCTGGATTATGATAGAGGGCCGCGAGACTTTGACCTGAGCGCAAAAATGGAGGCTCTAGACCCTTCCAGAGCTGAGATATCGAAACTCAAAATTTCGACCCGAAAAAAAAACGACAGTTACCCCTTACGTTTTTTTCAGTTTTCGGGCGAAAAATCAAGTTTCTCCAATCTTCTCAAAACTCTGGATTATGATAGAGGGCCGCGAGACTTTGACCTGAGCGCAAAAATGGAGGCTCTAGACCCTTCCAGAGCTGAGATATCGAAACTCAAAATTTCGACCCGAAAAAAAAACGACAGTGTTACCCCTTACGTTTTTTTTCAGTTTTCGGGCGAAAAATCAAGTTTCTCCAATCTTTTTAAAACTCTGGATTATGATAGAGGGCCGCGAGACTTTGACCTGAGCGCAAAAATGGAGGCTCTAGACTCTTCCAGAGCTGAGATATCGAAACTCAAAATTTCGACCCGAAAAAAAAACGACAGTGTTACCCCTTACGTTTTTTTCAGTTTTCGGGCGAAAAATCAAGTTTCTCCAATCTTCTCAAAACTCTGGATTATGATAGAGGGCCGCGAGACTTTGACCTGAGCGCAAAAATGGAGGCTCTAGACCCTTCCAGAGCTGAGATATCGAAACTCAAAATTTCGACCCAAAAAAAAAACGACGTTTTTTTCAGTTTTCGGGCGAAAAATCAAGTTTCTCCAATCTTCTCAAAACTCTGGATTATGATAGAGGGCCGCGAGACTTTGACCTGAGCGCAAAAATGGAGGCTCTAGACCCTTCCAGAGCTGAGATATCGAAACTCAAAATTTCGACCCGAAAAAAAAACGACAGTGTTACCCCTTACGTTTTTTTCAGTTTTCGGGCGAAAAATCAAGTTTCTCCGATCTTCTCAATACTCTGGATTATGATAGAGGGCCGCGAGACTTTGACCAGAGCGCAAAAATGGAGGCTCTAGACCCTTCCAGAGCTGAGATATCGAAACTCAAAATTTCGACCCGAAAAAAAAACGACAGTGTTACCCCTTACGTTTTTTTCAGTTTTCGGGCGAAAAATCAAGTTTCTCCGATCTTCTCAAAACTCTGGATTATGATAGAGGGCCGCGAGACTTTGACCAGAGCGCAAAAATGGAGGCTCTAGACCCTTCCAGAGCTGAGATATCGAAACTCAAAATTTCGACCCGAAAAAAACGACAGTGTTACCCCTTACGTTTTTTTCAGTTTTCGGGCGAAAAATCAAGTTTCTCTGATCTTCTCAAAACTCTGGATTATGATAGAGGGCCGTGAGACTTTGACCAGAGCGCAAAAATGGAGGCTCTAGACCCTTCCAGAGCTGAGATATCGAAACTCAAAATTTCGACCCGGAAAAAAAACGACAGTGTTACCCCTTACGTTTTTTTCAGTTTTCGGGCGAAAAATCAAGTTTCTCCAATCTTCTCAAAACTCTGGATTATGATAGAGGGCCACGAGACTTTGACCTGAGCGCAAAAATGGAGGCTCTAGACCCTTCCAGAGCTGAGATATCGAAACTCAAAATTTCGACCCGAAAAAAAAACGACAGTGTTACCCCTTACGTTTTTTTCAGTTTTCGGGCGAAAAATCAAGTTTCTCCGATCTTCTCAAAACTCTGGATTATGATAGAGGGCCGCGAGACTTTGACCTGAGCGCAAAAATGGAGGCTCTAGACCCTTCCAGAGCTGAGATATCGAAACTCAAAATTTCGACCCGAAAAAAAAACGACAGTGTTACCCCTTACGTTTTTTTCAGTTTTCGGGCGAAAAATCAAGTTTCTCCGATCTTCTCAAAACTCTGGATTATGATAGAGGGCCGCGAGACTTTGACCTGAGCGCAAAAATGGAGGCTCTAGACCCTTCCAGAGCTGAGATATCGAAACTCAAAATTTCGACCCGAAAAAAAAACGACAGTGTTACCCCTTACGTTTTTTTCAGTTTTCAGGCAAAAAATCAAGTTTCTCCGATCTTCTCAATACTCTGGATTATGATAGAGGGCCGCGAGACTTTGACCAGAGCGCAAAAATGGAGGCTCTAGACCCTTCCAGAGCTGAGATATCGAAACTCAAAATTTCGACCCGAAAAAAAAACGACAGTGTTACCCCTTACGTTTTTTTCAGTTTTCGGGCGAAAAATCAAGTTTCTCCGATCTTCTCAAAACTCTGGATTATGATAGAGGGCCGCGAGACTTTGACCAGAGCGCAAAAATGGAGGCTCTAGACCCTTCCAGAGCTGAGATATCGAAACTCAAAATTTCGACCCGAAAAAAAAACGACAGTGTTACCCCTTACGTTTTTTTCAGTTTTCGGGCGAAAAATCAAGTTTCTCCGATCTTCTCAAAACTCTGGATTATGATAGAGGGCCGCGAGACTTTGACCTGAGCGCAAAAATGGAGGCTCTAGACCCTTCCAGAGCTGAGATATCGAAACTCAAAATTTCGACCCGAAAAAAAAACGACAGTGTTACCCCTTACGTTTTTTTTCAGTTTTCGGGCGAAAAATCAAGTTTCTCCGATCTTCTCAAAACTCTGGATTATGATAGAGGGCCGCGAGACTTTGACCTGAGCGCAAAAATGGAGGCTCTAGACCCTTCCAGAGCTGAGATATCGAAACTCAAAATTTCGACCCGAAAAAAAAACGACAGTGTTACCCCTTACGTTTTTTTCAGTTTTCGGGCGAAAAATCAAGTTTCTCCGATCTTCTCAATACTCTGGATTATGATAGAGGGCCGCGAGACTTTGACCAGAGCGCAAAAATGGAGGCTCTAGACCCTTCCAGAGCTGAGATATCGAAACTTAAAATTTCGACCCGAAAAAAAAACGACAGTGTTACCCCTTACGTTTTTTTCAGTTTTCGGGCGAAAAATCAAGTTTCTCCGATCTTCTCAAAACTCTGGATTATGATAGAGGGCCGCGAGACTTTGACCAGAGCGCAAAAATGGAGGCTCTAGACCCTTCCAGAGCTGAGATATCGAAACTCAAAATTTCGACCCGAAAAAAACGACAGTGTTACCCCTTACGTTTTTTTCAGTTTTCGGGCGAAAAATCAAGTTTCTCTGATCTTCTCAAAACTCTGGATTATGATAGAGGGCCGTGAGACTTTGACCAGAGCGCAAAAATGGAGGCTCTAGACCCTTCCAGAGCTGAGATATCGAAACTCAAAATTTCGACCCGGAAAAAAAACGACAGTGTTACCCCTTACGTTTTTTTCAGTTTTCGGGCGAAAAATCAAGTTTCTCCAATCTTCTCAAAACTCTGGATTATGATAGAGGGCCGCGAGACTTTGACCTGAGCGCAAAAATGGTGGCTCTAGACCCTTCCAGAGCTGAGATATCTAAACTCAAAATTTCGACCCGAAAAAAAAACGACAGTGTTACCCCTTACGTTTTTTTCAGTTTTCGGGCGAAAAATCAAGTTTCTCCAATCTTCTCAAAACTCTGGATTATGATAGAGGGCCGCGAGACTTTGACCTGAGCGCAAAAATGGTGGCTCTAGACCCTTCCAGAGCTGAGATATCGAAACTCAAATTTTCGACCCGAAAAAAAAAACGACAGTGTTACCCCTTACGTTTTTTTCAGTTTTCGGGCGAAAAATCAAGTTTCTCCAATCTTCTCAAAACTCTGGATTATGATAGAGGGCCGCGAGACTTTGACCTGAGCGCAAAAATGGAGGCTCTAGACCCTTCCAGAGCTGAGATATCGAAACTCAAAATTTCGACCCGAAAAAAAAACGACAGTGTTACCCCTTACGTTTTTTTCAGTTTTCGGGCGAAAAATCAAGTTTCTCCAATCTTCTCAAAACTCTGGATTATGATAGAGGGCCGCGAGACTTTGACCTGAGCGCAAAAATGGAGGCTCTAGACTCTTCCAGAGCTGAGATATCGAAACTCAAAATTTCGACCCGAAAAAAAAACGACAGTGTTACCCCTTACGTTTTTTTCAGTTTTCGGGCGAAAAATCAAGTTTCTCCAATCTTCTCAAAACTCTGGATTATGATAGAGGGCCGCGAGACTTTGACCTGAGCGCAAAAATGGAGGCTCTAGACCCTTCCAGAGCTGAGATATCGAAACTCAAAATTTCGACCCGAAAAAAAAAACGACAGTGTTACCCCTTACGTTTTTTTCAGTTTTCGGGCGAAAAATCAAGTTTCTCCAATCTTCTCAAAACTCTGGATTATGATAGAGGGCCGCGAGACTTTGACCTGAGCGCAAAAATGGTGGCTCTAGACCCTTCCAGAGCTGAGATATCGAAACTCAAATTTTCGACCCGAAAAAAAAACGACAGTGTTACCCCTTACGTTTTTTTCAGTTTTCGGGCGAAAAATCAAGTTTCTCCAATCTTCTCAAAACTCTGGATTATGATAGAGGGCCGCGAGACTTTGACCTGAGCGCAAAAATGGTGGCTCTAGACCCTTCCAGAGCTGAGATATCGAAACTCAAAATTTCGACCAGAAAAAAAAACGACAGTGTTACCCCTTACGTTTTTTTCAGTTTTCGGGCGAAAAATCAAGTTTCTCCAATCTTCTCAAAACTCTGGATTATGATAGAGGGCCGCGAGACTTTGACCTGAGCGCAAAAATGGAGGCTCTAGACCCTTCCAGAGCTGAGATATCGAAACTCAAAATTTCGACCCGAAAAAAAAACGACAGTGTTACCCCTTACGTTTTTTTCAGTTTTCGGGCGAAAAATCAAGTTTCTCCAATCTTCTCAAAACTCTGGATTATGATAGAGGGCCGCGAGACTTTGACCTGAGCGCAAAAATGGAGGCTCTAGACCCTTCCAGAGCTGAGATATCGAAACTCAAAATTTCGACCCGAAAAAAAAACGACAGTGTTACCCCTTACGTTTTTTTCAGTTTTCGGGCGAAAAATCAAGTTTCTCCAATCTTCTCAAAACTCTGGATTATGATAGAGGGCCGCGAGACTTTGACCTGAGCGCAAAAATGGAGGCTCTAGACCCTTCCAGAGCTGAGATATCGAAACTCAAAATTTCGACCCGAAAAAAAAACGACAGTGTTACCCCTTACGTTTTTTTCAGTTTTCGGGCGAAAAATCAAGTTTCTCCAATCTTCTCAAAACTCTGGATTATGATAGAGGGCCGCGAGACTTTGACCTGAGCGCAAAAATGGAGGCTCTAGACCCTTCCAGAGCTGAGATATCGAAACTCAAAATTTCGACCCGAAAAAAAAACGACAGTGTTACCCCTTACGTTTTTTTCAGTTTTCGGGCGAAAAATCAAGTTTCTCCAATCTTCTCAAAACTCTGGATTATGATAGAGGGCCGCGAGACTTTGACCTGAGCGCAAAAATGGAGGCTCTAGACCCTTCCAGAGCTGAGATATCGAAACTCAAAATTTCGACCCGAAAAAAAAACGACAGTTACCCCTTACGTTTTTTTCAGTTTTCGGGCGAAAAATCAAGTTTCTCCAATCTTCTCAAAACTCTGGATTATGATAGAGGGCCGCGAGACTTTGACCTGAGCGCAAAAATGGAGGCTCTAGACCCTTCCAGAGCTGAGATATCGAAACTCAAAATTTCGACCCGAAAAAAAAACGACAGTGTTACCCCTTACGTTTTTTTTCAGTTTTCGGGCGAAAAATCAAGTTTCTCCAATCTTTTTAAAACTCTGGATTATGATAGAGGGCCGCGAGACTTTGACCTGAGCGCAAAAATGGAGGCTCTAGACTCTTCCAGAGCTGAGATATCGAAACTCAAAATTTCGACCCGAAAAAAAAACGACAGTGTTACCCCTTACGTTTTTTTCAGTTTTCGGGCGAAAAATCAAGTTTCTCCAATCTTCTCAAAACTCTGGATTATGATAGAGGGCCGCGAGACTTTGACCTGAGCGCAAAAATGGAGGCTCTAGACCCTTCCAGAGCTGAGATATCGAAACTCAAAATTTCGACCCAAAAAAAAAACGACGTTTTTTTCAGTTTTCGGGCGAAAAATCAAGTTTCTCCAATCTTCTCAAAACTCTGGATTATGATAGAGGGCCGCGAGACTTTGACCTGAGCGCAAAAATGGAGGCTCTAGACCCTTCCAGAGCTGAGATATCGAAACTCAAAATTTCGACCCGAAAAAAAAACGACAGTGTTACCCCTTACGTTTTTTTCAGTTTTCGGGCGAAAAATCAAGTTTCTCCGATCTTCTCAATACTCTGGATTATGATAGAGGGCCGCGAGACTTTGACCAGAGCGCAAAAATGGAGGCTCTAGACCCTTCCAGAGCTGAGATATCGAAACTCAAAATTTCGACCCGAAAAAAAAACGACAGTGTTACCCCTTACGTTTTTTTCAGTTTTCGGGCGAAAAATCAAGTTTCTCCGATCTTCTCAAAACTCTGGATTATGATAGAGGGCCGCGAGACTTTGACCAGAGCGCAAAAATGGAGGCTCTAGACCCTTCCAGAGCTGAGATATCGAAACTCAAAATTTCGACCCGAAAAAAACGACAGTGTTACCCCTTACGTTTTTTTCAGTTTTCGGGCGAAAAATCAAGTTTCTCTGATCTTCTCAAAACTCTGGATTATGATAGAGGGCCGTGAGACTTTGACCAGAGCGCAAAAATGGAGGCTCTAGACCCTTCCAGAGCTGAGATATCGAAACTCAAAATTTCGACCCGGAAAAAAAACGACAGTGTTACCCCTTACGTTTTTTTCAGTTTTCGGGCGAAAAATCAAGTTTCTCCAATCTTCTCAAAACTCTGGATTATGATAGAGGGCCACGAGACTTTGACCTGAGCGCAAAAATGGAGGCTCTAGACCCTTCCAGAGCTGAGATATCGAAACTCAAAATTTCGACCCGAAAAAAAAACGACAGTGTTACCCCTTACGTTTTTTTCAGTTTTCGGGCGAAAAATCAAGTTTCTCCGATCTTCTCAAAACTCTGGATTATGATAGAGGGCCGCGAGACTTTGACCTGAGCGCAAAAATGGAGGCTCTAGACCCTTCCAGAGCTGAGATATCGAAACTCAAAATTTCGACCCGAAAAAAAAACGACAGTGTTACCCCTTACGTTTTTTTCAGTTTTCGGGCGAAAAATCAAGTTTCTCCGATCTTCTCAAAACTCTGGATTATGATAGAGGGCCGCGAGACTTTGACCTGAGCGCAAAAATGGAGGCTCTAGACCCTTCCAGAGCTGAGATATCGAAACTCAAAATTTCGACCCGAAAAAAAAACGACAGTGTTACCCCTTACGTTTTTTTCAGTTTTCAGGCAAAAAATCAAGTTTCTCCGATCTTCTCAATACTCTGGATTATGATAGAGGGCCGCGAGACTTTGACCAGAGCGCAAAAATGGAGGCTCTAGACCCTTCCAGAGCTGAGATATCGAAACTCAAAATTTCGACCCGAAAAAAAAACGACAGTGTTACCCCTTACGTTTTTTTCAGTTTTCGGGCGAAAAATCAAGTTTCTCCGATCTTCTCAAAACTCTGGATTATGATAGAGGGCCGCGAGACTTTGACCAGAGCGCAAAAATGGAGGCTCTAGACCCTTCCAGAGCTGAGATATCGAAACTCAAAATTTCGACCCGAAAAAAAAACGACAGTGTTACCCCTTACGTTTTTTTCAGTTTTCGGGCGAAAAATCAAGTTTCTCCGATCTTCTCAAAACTCTGGATTATGATAGAGGGCCGCGAGACTTTGACCTGAGCGCAAAAATGGAGGCTCTAGACCCTTCCAGAGCTGAGATATCGAAACTCAAAATTTCGACCCGAAAAAAAAACGACAGTGTTACCCCTTACGTTTTTTTTCAGTTTTCGGGCGAAAAATCAAGTTTCTCCGATCTTCTCAAAACTCTGGATTATGATAGAGGGCCGCGAGACTTTGACCTGAGCGCAAAAATGGAGGCTCTAGACCCTTCCAGAGCTGAGATATCGAAACTCAAAATTTCGACCCGAAAAAAAAACGACAGTGTTACCCCTTACGTTTTTTTCAGTTTTCGGGCGAAAAATCAAGTTTCTCCGATCTTCTCAATACTCTGGATTATGATAGAGGGCCGCGAGACTTTGACCAGAGCGCAAAAATGGAGGCTCTAGACCCTTCCAGAGCTGAGATATCGAAACTTAAAATTTCGACCCGAAAAAAAAACGACAGTGTTACCCCTTACGTTTTTTTCAGTTTTCGGGCGAAAAATCAAGTTTCTCCGATCTTCTCAAAACTCTGGATTATGATAGAGGGCCGCGAGACTTTGACCAGAGCGCAAAAATGGAGGCTCTAGACCCTTCCAGAGCTGAGATATCGAAACTCAAAATTTCGACCCGAAAAAAACGACAGTGTTACCCCTTACGTTTTTTTCAGTTTTCGGGCGAAAAATCAAGTTTCTCTGATCTTCTCAAAACTCTGGATTATGATAGAGGGCCGTGAGACTTTGACCAGAGCGCAAAAATGGAGGCTCTAGACCCTTCCAGAGCTGAGATATCGAAACTCAAAATTTCGACCCGGAAAAAAAACGACAGTGTTACCCCTTACGTTTTTTTCAGTTTTCGGGCGAAAAATCAAGTTTCTCCAATCTTCTCAAAACTCTGGATTATGATAGAGGGCCGCGAGACTTTGACCTGAGCGCAAAAATGGTGGCTCTAGACCCTTCCAGAGCTGAGATATCTAAACTCAAAATTTCGACCCGAAAAAAAAACGACAGTGTTACCCCTTACGTTTTTTTCAGTTTTCGGGCGAAAAATCAAGTTTCTCCAATCTTCTCAAAACTCTGGATTATGATAGAGGGCCGCGAGACTTTGACCTGAGCGCAAAAATGGAGGCTCTAGACCCTTCCAGAGCTGAGATATCGAAACTCAAAATTTCGACCCGAAAAAAAAACGACAGTGTTACCCCTTACGTTTTTTTCAGTTTTCGGGCGAAAAATCAAGTTTCTCCAATCTTCTCAAAACTCTGGATTATGATAGAGGGCCGCGAGACTTTGACCTGAGCGCAAAAATGGAGGCTCTAGACCCTTCCAGAGCTGAGATATCGAAACTCAAAATTTCGACCCGAAAAAAAAAGGACAGTGTTACCCCTTACGTTTTTTTCAGTTTTCGGGCGAAAAATCAAGTTTCTCCAATCTTCTCAAAACTCTGGATTATGATAGAGGGCCGCGAGACTTTGACCTGAGCGCAAAAATGGAGGCTCTAGACCCTTCCAGAGCTGAGATATCGAAACTCAAAATTTCGACCCGAAAAAAAAACGACAGTGTTACCCCTTACGTTTTTTTCAGTTTTCGGGCGAAAAATCAAGTTTCTCCAATCTTCTCAAAACTCTGGATTATGATAGAGGGCCGCGAGACTTTGACCTGAGCGCAAAAATGGAGGCTCTAGACCCTTCCAGAGCTGAGATATCGAAACTCAAAATTTCGACCCGAAAAAAAAACGACAGTGTTACCCCTTACGTTTTTTTCAGTTTTCGGGCGAAAAATCAAGTTTCTCCAATCTTCTCAAAACTCTGGATTATGATAGAGGGCCGCGAGACTTTGACCTGAGCGCAAAAATGGTGGCTCTAGACCCTTCCAGAGCTGAGATATCGAAACTCAAATTTTCGACCCGAAAAAAAAAACGACAGTGTTACCCCTTACGTTTTTTTCAGTTTTCGGGCGAAAAATCAAGTTTCTCCAATCTTCTCAAAACTCTGGATTATGATAGAGGGCCGCGAGACTTTGACCTGAGCGCAAAAATGGAGGCTCTAGACCCTTCCAGAGCTGAGATATCGAAACTCAAAATTTCGACCCGAAAAAAAAACGACAGTGTTACCCCTTACGTTTTTTTCAGTTTTCGGGCGAAAAATCAAGTTTCTCCAATCTTCTCAAAACTCTGGATTATGATAGAGGGCCGCGAGACTTTGACCTGAGCGCAAAAATGGAGGCTCTAGACTCTTCCAGAGCTGAGATATCGAAACTCAAAATTTCGACCCGAAAAAAAAACGACAGTGTTACCCCTTACGTTTTTTTCAGTTTTCGGGCGAAAAATCAAGTTTCTCCAATCTTCTCAAAACTCTGGATTATGATAGAGGGCCGCGAGACTTTGACCTGAGCGCAAAAATGGAGGCTCTAGACCCTTCCAGAGCTGAGATATCGAAACTCAAAATTTCGACCCGAAAAAAAAAACGACAGTGTTACCCCTTACGTTTTTTTCAGTTTTCGGGCGAAAAATCAAGTTTCTCCAATCTTCTCAAAACTCTGGATTATGATAGAGGGCCGCGAGACTTTGACCTGAGCGCAAAAATGGTGGCTCTAGACCCTTCCAGAGCTGAGATATCGAAACTCAAATTTTCGACCCGAAAAAAAAACGACAGTGTTACCCCTTACGTTTTTTTCAGTTTTCGGGCGAAAAATCAAGTTTCTCCAATCTTCTCAAAACTCTGGATTATGATAGAGGGCCGCGAGACTTTGACCTGAGCGCAAAAATGGTGGCTCTAGACCCTTCCAGAGCTGAGATATCGAAACTCAAAATTTCGACCAGAAAAAAAAACGACAGTGTTACCCCTTACGTTTTTTTCAGTTTTCGGGCGAAAAATCAAGTTTCTCCAATCTTCTCAAAACTCTGGATTATGATAGAGGGCCGCGAGACTTTGACCTGAGCGCAAAAATGGAGGCTCTAGACCCTTCCAGAGCTGAGATATCGAAACTCAAAATTTCGACCCGAAAAAAAAACGACAGTGTTACCCCTTACGTTTTTTTCAGTTTTCGGGCGAAAAATCAAGTTTCTCCAATCTTCTCAAAACTCTGGATTATGATAGAGGGCCGCGAGACTTTGACCTGAGCGCAAAAATGGAGGCTCTAGACCCTTCCAGAGCTGAGATATCGAAACTCAAAATTTCGACCCGAAAAAAAAACGACAGTGTTACCCCTTACGTTTTTTTCAGTTTTCGGGCGAAAAATCAAGTTTCTCCAATCTTCTCAAAACTCTGGATTATGATAGAGGGCCGCGAGACTTTGACCTGAGCGCAAAAATGGAGGCTCTAGACCCTTCCAGAGCTGAGATATCGAAACTCAAAATTTCGACCCGAAAAAAAAACGACAGTGTTACCCCTTACGTTTTTTTCAGTTTTCGGGCGAAAAATCAAGTTTCTCCAATCTTCTCAAAACTCTGGATTATGATAGAGGGCCGCGAGACTTTGACCTGAGCGCAAAAATGGAGGCTCTAGACCCTTCCAGAGCTGAGATATCGAAACTCAAAATTTCGACCCGAAAAAAAAACGACAGTGTTACCCCTTACGTTTTTTTCAGTTTTCGGGCGAAAAATCAAGTTTCTCCAATCTTCTCAAAACTCTGGATTATGATAGAGGGCCGCGAGACTTTGACCTGAGCGCAAAAATGGAGGCTCTAGACCCTTCCAGAGCTGAGATATCGAAACTCAAAATTTCGACCCGAAAAAAAAACGACAGTTACCCCTTACGTTTTTTTCAGTTTTCGGGCGAAAAATCAAGTTTCTCCAATCTTCTCAAAACTCTGGATTATGATAGAGGGCCGCGAGACTTTGACCTGAGCGCAAAAATGGAGGCTCTAGACCCTTCCAGAGCTGAGATATCGAAACTCAAAATTTCGACCCGAAAAAAAAACGACAGTGTTACCCCTTACGTTTTTTTTCAGTTTTCGGGCGAAAAATCAAGTTTCTCCAATCTTTTTAAAACTCTGGATTATGATAGAGGGCCGCGAGACTTTGACCTGAGCGCAAAAATGGAGGCTCTAGACTCTTCCAGAGCTGAGATATCGAAACTCAAAATTTCGACCCGAAAAAAAAACGACAGTGTTACCCCTTACGTTTTTTTCAGTTTTCGGGCGAAAAATCAAGTTTCTCCAATCTTCTCAAAACTCTGGATTATGATAGAGGGCCGCGAGACTTTGACCTGAGCGCAAAAATGGAGGCTCTAGACCCTTCCAGAGCTGAGATATCGAAACTCAAAATTTCGACCCAAAAAAAAAACGACGTTTTTTTCAGTTTTCGGGCGAAAAATCAAGTTTCTCCAATCTTCTCAAAACTCTGGATTATGATAGAGGGCCGCGAGACTTTGACCTGAGCGCAAAAATGGAGGCTCTAGACCCTTCCAGAGCTGAGATATCGAAACTCAAAATTTCGACCCGAAAAAAAAACGACAGTGTTACCCCTTACGTTTTTTTCAGTTTTCGGGCGAAAAATCAAGTTTCTCCGATCTTCTCAATACTCTGGATTATGATAGAGGGCCGCGAGACTTTGACCAGAGCGCAAAAATGGAGGCTCTAGACCCTTCCAGAGCTGAGATATCGAAACTCAAAATTTCGACCCGAAAAAAAAACGACAGTGTTACCCCTTACGTTTTTTTCAGTTTTCGGGCGAAAAATCAAGTTTCTCCGATCTTCTCAAAACTCTGGATTATGATAGAGGGCCGCGAGACTTTGACCAGAGCGCAAAAATGGAGGCTCTAGACCCTTCCAGAGCTGAGATATCGAAACTCAAAATTTCGACCCGAAAAAAACGACAGTGTTACCCCTTACGTTTTTTTCAGTTTTCGGGCGAAAAATCAAGTTTCTCTGATCTTCTCAAAACTCTGGATTATGATAGAGGGCCGTGAGACTTTGACCAGAGCGCAAAAATGGAGGCTCTAGACCCTTCCAGAGCTGAGATATCGAAACTCAAAATTTCGACCCGGAAAAAAAACGACAGTGTTACCCCTTACGTTTTTTTCAGTTTTCGGGCGAAAAATCAAGTTTCTCCAATCTTCTCAAAACTCTGGATTATGATAGAGGGCCACGAGACTTTGACCTGAGCGCAAAAATGGAGGCTCTAGACCCTTCCAGAGCTGAGATATCGAAACTCAAAATTTCGACCCGAAAAAAAAACGACAGTGTTACCCCTTACGTTTTTTTCAGTTTTCGGGCGAAAAATCAAGTTTCTCCGATCTTCTCAAAACTCTGGATTATGATAGAGGGCCGCGAGACTTTGACCTGAGCGCAAAAATGGAGGCTCTAGACCCTTCCAGAGCTGAGATATCGAAACTCAAAATTTCGACCCGAAAAAAAAACGACAGTGTTACCCCTTACGTTTTTTTCAGTTTTCGGGCGAAAAATCAAGTTTCTCCGATCTTCTCAAAACTCTGGATTATGATAGAGGGCCGCGAGACTTTGACCTGAGCGCAAAAATGGAGGCTCTAGACCCTTCCAGAGCTGAGATATCGAAACTCAAAATTTCGACCCGAAAAAAAAACGACAGTGTTACCCCTTACGTTTTTTTCAGTTTTCAGGCAAAAAATCAAGTTTCTCCGATCTTCTCAATACTCTGGATTATGATAGAGGGCCGCGAGACTTTGACCAGAGCGCAAAAATGGAGGCTCTAGACCCTTCCAGAGCTGAGATATCGAAACTCAAAATTTCGACCCGAAAAAAAAACGACAGTGTTACCCCTTACGTTTTTTTCAGTTTTCGGGCGAAAAATCAAGTTTCTCCGATCTTCTCAAAACTCTGGATTATGATAGAGGGCCGCGAGACTTTGACCAGAGCGCAAAAATGGAGGCTCTAGACCCTTCCAGAGCTGAGATATCGAAACTCAAAATTTCGACCCGAAAAAAAAACGACAGTGTTACCCCTTACGTTTTTTTCAGTTTTCGGGCGAAAAATCAAGTTTCTCCGATCTTCTCAAAACTCTGGATTATGATAGAGGGCCGCGAGACTTTGACCTGAGCGCAAAAATGGAGGCTCTAGACCCTTCCAGAGCTGAGATATCGAAACTCAAAATTTCGACCCGAAAAAAAAACGACAGTGTTACCCCTTACGTTTTTTTCAGTTTTCGGGCGAAAAATCAAGTTTCTCCGATCTTCTCAAAACTCTGGATTATGATAGAGGGCCGCGAGACTTTGACCAGAGCGCAAAAATGGAGGCTCTATACCCTTCCAGAGCTGAGATATCGAAACTCAAAATTTCGACCCGAAAAAAAAACGACAGTGTTACCCCTTACGTTTTTTTCAGTTTTCGGGCGAAAAATCAAGTTTCTCCGATCTTCTCAAAACTCTGGATTATGATAGAGGGCCGTGAGACTTTGACCAGAGCGCAAAAATGGAGGCTCTAGACCCTTCCAGAGCTGAGATATCGAAACTCAAAATTTCGACCCGGAAAAAAAACGACAGTGTTACCCCTTACGTTTTTTTCAGTTTTCGGGCGAAAAATCAAGTTTCTCCAATCTTCTCAAAACTCTGGATTATGATAGAGGGCCACGAGACTTTGACCTGAGCGCAAAAATGGAGGCTCTAGACCCTTCCAGAGCTGAGATATCGAAACTCAAAATTTCGACCCGAAAAAAAAACGACAGTGTTACCCCTTACGTTTTTTTCAGTTTTCGGGCGAAAAATCAAGTTTCTCCGATCTTCTCAAAACTCTGGATTATGATAGAGGGCCGCGAGACTTTGACCAGAGCGCAAAAATGGAGGCTCTAGACCCTTCCAGAGCTGAGATATCGAAACTCAAAATTTCGACCCGAAAAAAAAACGACAGTGTTACCCCTTACGTTTTTTTCAGTTTTCGGGCGAAAAATCAAGTTTCTCCGATCTTCTCAAAACTCTGGATTATGATAGAGGGCCGCGAGACTTTGACCTGAGCGCAAAAATGGAGGCTCTAGACCCTTCCAGAGCTGAGATATCGAAACTCAAAATTTCGACCCGAAAAAAAAACGACAGTGTTACCCCTTACGTTTTTTTTCAGTTTTCGGGCGAAAAATCAAGTTTCTCCGATCTTCTCAAAACTCTGGATTATGATAGAGGGCCGCGAGACTTTGACCTGAGCGCAAAAATGGAGGCTCTAGACCCTTCCAGAGCTGAGATATCGAAACTCAAAATTTCGACCCGAAAAAAAAACGACAGTGTTACCCCTTACGTTTTTTTCAGTTTTCGGGCGAAAAATCAAGTTTCTCCAATCTTCTCAAAACTCTGGATTATGATAGAGGGCCGCGAGACTTTGACCTGAGCGCAAAAATGGAGGCTCTAGACCCTTCCAGAGCTGAGATATCGAAACTCAAAATTTCGACCCGAAAAAAAAACGACAGTGTTACCCCTTACGTTTTTTTCAGTTTTCGGGCGAAAAATCAAGTTTCTCCAATCTTCTCAAAACTCTGGATTATGATAGAGGGCCGCGAGACTTTGACCTGAGCGCAAAAATGGTGGCTCTAGACCCTTCCAGAGCTGAGATATCGAAACTCAAAATTTCGACCCGAAAAAAAAAACGACAGTGTTACCCCTTACGTTTTTTTCAGTTTTCGGGCGAAAAATCAAGTTTCTCCAATCTTCTCAAAACTCTGGATTATGATAGAGGGCCGCGAGACTTTGACCTGAGCGCAAAAATGGTGGCTCTAGACCCTTCCAGAGCTGAGATATCGAAACTCAAAATTTCGACCCGAAAAAAAAAACGACAGTGTTACCCCTTACGTTTTTTTCAGTTTTCGGGCGAAAAATCAAGTTTCTCCAATCTTCTCAAAACTCTGGATTATGATAGAGGGCCGCGAGACTTTGACCTGAGCGCAAAAATGGAGGCTCTAGACCCTTCCAGAGCTGAGGTATCGAAACTCAAAATTTCGACCCGAAAAAAAAACGACAGTGTTACCCCTTACGTTTTTTTCAGTTTTCGGGCGAAAAATCAAGTTTCTCCAATCTTCTCAAAACTCTGGATTATGATAGAGGGCCGCGAGACTTTGACCTGAGCGCAAAAATGGAGGCTCTAGACCCTTCCAGAGCTGAGATATCGAAACTCAAAATTTCGACCTGAAAAAAAAACGACACTGTTACCCCTTACGTTTTTTTCAGTTTTCGGGCGAAAAATCAAGTTTCTCCAATCTTCTCAAAACTCTGGATTATGATAGAGGGCCGCGAGACTTTGACCTGAGCGCAAAAATGGTGGCTCTAGACCCTTCCAGAGCTGAGATATCGAAACTCAAAATTTCGACCCGAAAAAAAAAACGACAGTGTTACCCCTTACGTTTTTTTCAGTTTTCGGGCGAAAAATCAAGTTTCTCCAATCTTCTCAAAACTCTGGATTATGATAGAGGGCCGCGAGACTTTGACCTGAGCGCAAAAATGGTGGCTCTAGACCCTTCCAGAGCTGAGATATCGAAACTCAAAATTTCGACCCGAAAAAAAAAACGACAGTGTTACCCCTTACGTTTTTTTCAGTTTTCGGGCGAAAAATCAAGTTTCTCCAATCTTCTCAAAACTCTGGATTATGATAGAGGGCCGCGAGACTTTGACCTGAGCGCAAAAATGGAGGCTCTAGACTCTTCCAGAGCTGAGGTATCGAAACTCAAAATTTCGACCCGAAAAAAAAACGACAGTGTTACCCCTTACGTTTTTTTCAGTTTTCGGGCGAAAAATCAAGTTTCTCCAATCTTCTCAAAACTCTGGATTATGATAGAGGGCCGCGAGACTTTGACCTGAGCGCAAAAATGGAGGCTCTAGACCCTTCCAGAGCTGAGATATCGAAACTCAAAATTTCGACCCGAAAAAAAAAAACGACAGTGTTACCCCTTACGTTTTTTTCAGTTTTCGGGCGAAAAATCAAGTTCCTCCAATCTTCTCAAAACTCTGGATTATGATAGAGGGCCGCGAGACTTTGACCAGAGCGCAAAAATGGAGGCTCTAGACCCTTCCAGAGCTGAGATATCGAAACTCAAAATTTCGACCCGAAAAAAAAACGACAGTGTTACCCCTTACGTTTTTTTCAGTTTTCGGGCGAAAAATCAAGTTTCTCCAATCTTCTCAAAACTCTGGATTATGATAGAGGGCCGCGAGACTTTGACCTGAGCGCAAAAATGGAGGCTCTAGACCCTTCCAGAGCTGAGATATCGAAACTCAAAATTTCGACCCGAAAAAAAAACGACAGTGTTACCCCTTACGTTTTTTTCAGTTTTCGGGCGAAAAATCAAGTTTCTCCAATCTTCTCAAAACTCTGGATTATGATAGAGGGCCGCGAGACTTTGACCTGAGCGCAAAAATGGTGTCTCTAGACCCTTCCAGAGCTGAGATATCGAAACTCAAAATTTCGACCCGAAAAAAAAACGACAGTGTTACCCCTTACGTTTTTTTCAGTTTTCGGGCGAAAAATCAAGTTTCTCCAATCTTCTCAAAACTCTGGATTATGATAGAGGGCCGCGAGACTTTGACCTGAGCGCAAAAATGGAGGCTCTAGACCCTTCCAGAGCTGAGATATCGAAACTCAAAATTTCGACCCGAAAAAAAAACGACAGTGTTACCCCTTACGTTTTTTTCAGTTTTCGGGCGAAAAATCAAGTTTCTCCAATCTTCTCAAAACTCTGGATTATGATAGAGGGCCGCGAGACTTTGACCTGAGCGCAAAAATGGAGGCTCTAGACTCTTCCAGAGCTGAGATATCGAAACTCAAAATTTCGACCCGAAAAAAAAACGACAGTGTTACCCCTTACGTTTTTTTCAGTTTTCGGGCGAAAAATCAAGTTTCTCCAATCTTCTCAAAACTCTGGATTATGATAGAGGGCCGCGAGACTTTGACCTGAGCGCAAAAATGGAGGCTCTAGACCCTTCCAGAGCTGAGATATCGAAACTCAAAATTTCGACCCGAAAAAAAAAACGACAGTGTTACCCCTTACGTTTTTTTCAGTTTTCGGGCGAAAAATCAAGTTTCTCCAATCTTCTCAAAACTCTGGATTATGATAGAGGGCCGCGAGACTTTGACCTGAGCGCAAAAATGGTGGCTCTAGACCCTTCCAGAGCTGAGATATCGAAACTCAAAATTTCGACCCGAAAAAAAAACGACAGTGTTACCCCTTACGTTTTTTTCAGTTTTCGGGCGAAAAATCAAGTTTCTCCAATCTTCTCAAAACTCTGGATTATGATAGAGGGCCGCGAGACTTTGACCTGAGCGCAAAAATGGTGGCTCTAGACCCTTCCAGAGCTGAGATATCGAAACTCAAAATTTCGACCCGAAAAAAAAACGACAGTGTTACCCCTTACGTTTTTTTCAGTTTTCGGGCGAAAAATCAAGTTTCTCCAATCTTCTCAAAACTCTGGATTATGATAGAGGGCCGCGAGACTTTGACCTGAGCGCAAAAATGGAGGCTCTAGACCCTTCCAGAGCTGAGATATCGAAACTCAAAATTTCGACCCGAAAAAAAAACGACAGTGTTACCCCTTACGTTTTTTTCAGTTTTCGGGCGAAAAATCAAGTTTCTCCAATCTTCTCAAAACTCTGGATTATGATAGAGGGCCGCGAGACTTTGACCTGAGCGCAAAAATGGAGGCTCTAGACCCTTCCAGAGCTGAGATATCGAAACTCAAAATTTCGACCCGAAAAAAAAACGACAGTGTTACCCCTTACGTTTTTTTCAGTTTTCGGGCGAAAAATCAAGTTTCTCCAATCTTCTCAAAACTCTGGATTATGATAGAGGGCCACGAGACTTTGACCTGAGCGCAAAAATGGAGGCTCTAGACCCTTCCAGAGCTGAGATATCGAAACTCAAAATTTCGACCCGAAAAAAAAACGACAGTGTTACCCCTTACGTTTTTTTCAGTTTTCGGGCGAAAAATCAAGTTTCTCCAATCTTCTCAAAACTCTGGATTATGATAGAGGGCCGCGAGACTTTGACCTGAGCGCAAAAATGGAGGCTCTAGACCCTTCCAGAGCTGAGATATCGAAACTCAAAATTTCGACCCGAAAAAAAAAACAACAGTGTTACCCCTTACGTTTTTTTCAGTTTTCGGGCGAAAAATCAAGTTTCTCCAATCTTCTCAAAACTCTGGATTATGATAGAGGGCCGCGAGACTTTGACCTGAGCGCAAAAATGGAGGCTCTAGACCCTTCCAGAGCTGAGATATCGAAACTCAAAATTTCGACCCGAAAAAAAAACGACAGTGTTACCCCTTACGTTTTTTTCAGTTTTCGGGCGAAAAATCAAGTTTCTCCAATCTTCTCAAAACTCTGGATTATGATAGAGGGCCGCGAGACTTTGACCTGAGCGCAAAAATGGAGGCTCTAGACCCTTCCAGAGCTGAGATATCGAAACTCAAAATTTCGACCCGAAAAAAAAACGACAGTGTTACCCCTTACGTTTTTTTCAGTTTTCGGGCGAAAAATCAAGTTTCTCCAATCTTCTCAAAACTCTGGATTATGATAGAGGGCCGCGAGACTTTGACCTGAGCGCAAAAATGGAGGCTCTAGACCCTTCCAGAGCTGAGATATCGAAACTCAAAATTTCGACCCGAAAAAAAAACGACAGTTACCCCTTACGTTTTTTTCAGTTTTCGGGCGAAAAATCAAGTTTCTCCAATCTTCTCAAAACTCTGGATTATGATAGAGGGCCGCGAGACTTTGACCTGAGCGCAAAAATGGAGGCTCTAGACCCTTCCAGAGCTGAGATATCGAAACTCAAAATTTCGACCCGAAAAAAAAACGACAGTGTTACCCCTTACGTTTTTTTTCAGTTTTCGGGCGAAAAATCAAGTTTCTCCAATCTTCTCAAAACTCTGGATTATGATAGAGGGCCGCGAGACTTTGACCTGAGCGCAAAAATGGAGGCTCTAGACCCTTCCAGAGCTGAGATATCGAAACTCAAAATTTCGACCCGAAAAAAAAACGACAGTGTTACCCCTTACGTTTTTTTCAGTTTTCGGGCGAAAAATCAAGTTTCTCCAATCTTCTCAAAACTCTGGATTATGATAGAGGGCCGCGAGACTTTGACCTGAGCGCAAAAATGGAGGCTCTAGACCCTTCCAGAGCTGAGATATCGAAACTCAAAATTTCGACCCGAAAAAAAAACGACAGTGTTACCCCTTACGTTTTTTTCAGTTTTCGGGCGAAAAATCAAGTTTCTCCAATCTTCTCAAAACTCTGGATTATGATAGAGGGCCGCGAGACTTTGACCTGAGCGCAAAAATGGAGGCTCTAGACTCTTCCAGAGCTGAGCTATCGAAACTCAAAATTTCGACCCGAAAAAAAAACGACAGTGTTACCCCTTACGTTTTTTTCAGTTTTCGGGCGAAAAATCAAGTTTCTCCAATCTTCTCAAAACTCTGGATTATGATAGAGGGCCGCGAGACTTTGACCTGAGCGCAAAAATGGAGGCTCTAGACCCTTCCAGAGCTGAGATATCGAAACTCAAAATTTCGACCCGAAAAAAAAAACGACGTTTTTTTCAGTTTTCGGGCGAAAAATCAAGTTTCTCCAATCTTCTCAAAACTCTGGATTATGATAGAGGGCCGCGAGACTTTGACCTGAGCGCAAAAATGGAGGCTCTAGACCCTTCCAGAGCTGAGATATCGAAACTCAAAATTTCGACCCGAAAAAAAAACGACAGTGTTACCCCTTACGTTTTTTTCAGTTTTCGGGCGAAAAATCAAGTTTCTCCGATCTTCTCAATACTCTGGATTATGATAGAGGGCCGCGAGACTTTGACCAGAGCGCAAAAATGGAGGCTCTAGACCCTTCCAGAGCTGAGATATCGAAAATCAAAATTTCGACCCGAAAAAAAAACGACAGTGTTACCCCTTACGTTTTTTTCAGTTTTCGGGCGAAAAATCAAGTTTCTCCGATCTTCTCAAAACTCTGGATTATGATAGAGGGCCGCGAGACTTTGACCAGAGCGCAAAAATGGAGGCTCTAGACCCTTCCAGAGCTGAGATATCGAAACTCAAAATTTCGACCCGAAAAAAAAACGACAGTGTTACCCCTTACGTTTTTTTCAGTTTTCGGGCGAAAAATCAAGTTTCTCCGATCTTCTCAAAACTCTGGATTATGATAGAGGGCCGCGAGACTTTGACCAGAGCGCAAAAATGGAGGCTCTAGACCCTTCCAGAGCTGAGATATCGAAACTCAAAATTTCGACCCGAAAAAAAAACGACAGTGTTACCCCTTACGTTTTTTTCAGTTTTCGGGCGAAAAATCAAGTTTCTCCGATCTTCTCAAAACTCTGGATTATGATAGAGGGCCGCGAGACTTTGACCTGAGCGCAAAAATGGAGGCTCTAGACCCTTCCAGAGCTGAGATATCGAAACTCAAAATTTCGACCCGAAAAAAAAACGACAGTGTTACCCCTTACGTTTTTTTCAGTTTTCGGGCGAAAAATCAAGTTTCTCCGATCTTCTCAAAACTCTGGATTATGATAGAGGGCCGCGAGACTTTGACCTGAGCGCAAAAATGGAGGCTCTAGACCCTTCCAGAGCTGAGATATCGAAACTCAAAATTTCGACCCGAAAAAAAAACGACAGTGTTACCCCTTACGTTTTTTTCAGTTTTCGGGCGAAAAATCAAGTTTCTCCAATCTTCTCAAAACTCTGGATTATGATAGAGGGCCACGAGACTTTGACCTGAGCGCAAAAATGGAGGCTCTAGACCCTTCCAGAGCTGAGATATCGAAACTCAAAATTTAGACCCGAAAAAAAAACGACAGTGTTACCCCTTACGTTTTTTTCAGTTTTCGGGCGAAAAATCAAGTTTCTTCAATCTTCTCAAAACTCTGGATTATGATAGAGGGCCGCGAGACTTTGACCTGAGCGCAAAAATGGAGGCTCTAGACCCTTCCAGAGCTGAGATATCGAAACTCAAAATTTCGACCCGAAAAAAAAACGACAGTGTTACCCCTTACGTTTTTTTCAGTTTTCGGGCGAAAAATCAAGTTTCTCCAATCTTCTCAAAACTCTGGATTATGATAGAGGGCCGCGAGACTTTGACCTGAGCGCAAAAATGGAGGCTCTAGACCCTTCCAGAGCTGAGATATCGAAACTCAAAATTTCGACCCGAAAAAAAAACGACAGTGTTACCCCTTACGTTTTTTTCAGTTTTCGGGCGAAAAATCAAGTTTCTCCAATCTTCTCAAAACTCTGGATTATGATAGAGGGCCGCGAGACTTTGACCAGAGCGCAAAAATGGAGGCTCTAGACCCTTCCAGAGCTGAGATATCGAAACTCAAAATTTCGACCCGAAAAAAAAACGACAGTGTTACCCCTTACGTTTTTTTCAGTTTTCGGGCGAAAAATCAAGTTTCTCCAATCTTCTCAAAACTCTGGATTATGATAGAGGGCCGCGAGACTTTGACCAGAGCGCAAAAATGGAGGCTCTAGACCCTTCCAGAGCTGAGATATCGAAACTCAAAATTTCGACCCGAAAAAAAAAACGACAGTGTTACCCCTTACGTTTTTTTCAGTTTTCGGGCGAAAAATCAAGTTTCTCCAATCTTCTCAAAACTCTGGATTATGATAGAGGGCCGCGAGACTTTGACCTGAGCGCAAAAATGGAGGCTCTAGACCCTTCCAGAGCTGAGATATCGAAACTCAAAATTTCGACCCGAAAAAAAAACGACAGTGTTACCCCTTACGTTTTTTTCAGTTTTCGGGCGAAAAATCAAGTTTCTCCAATCTTCTCAAAACTCTGGATTATGATAGAGGGCCGCGAGACTTTGACCTGAGCGCAAAAATGGAGGCTCTAGACCCTTCCAGAGCTGAGATATCGAAACTCAAAATTTCGACCCGAAAAAAAAACGACAGTTACCCCTTACGTTTTTTTCAGTTTTCGGGCGAAAAATCAAGTTTCTCCAATCTTCTCAAAACTCTGGATTATGATAGAGGGCCGCGAGACTTTGACCTGAGCGCAAAAATGGAGGCTCTAGACCCTTCCAGAGCTGAGATATCGAAACTCAAAATTTCGACCCGAAAAAAAAACGACAGTGTTACCCCTTACGTTTTTTTCAGTTTTCGGGCGAAAAATCAAGTTTCTCCAATCTTCTCAAAACTCTGGATTATGATAGAGGGCCGCGAGACTTTGACCAGAGCGCAAAAATGGAGGCTCTAGACCCTTCCAGAGCTGAGATATCGAAATTCAAAATTTCGACCCGAAAAAAAAACGACAGTGTTACCCCTTACGTTTTTTTCAGTTTTCGGGCGAAAAATCAAGTTTCTCCAATCTTCTCAAAACTCTGGATTATGATAGAGGGCCGCGAGACTTTGACCTGAGCGCAAAAATGGAGGCTCTAGACCCTTCCAGAGCTGAGATATCGAAACTCAAAATTTCGACCCGAAAAAAAAACGACAGTGTTACCCCTTACGTTTTTTCAGTTTTCGGGCGAAAAATCAAGTTTCTCCAATCTTCTCAAAACTCTGGATTATGATAGAGGGCCGCGAGACTTTGACCAGAGCGCAAAAATGGAGGCTCTAGACCCTTCCAGAGCTGAGATATCGAAACTCAAAATTTCGACCCGAAAAAAAAACGACAGTGTTACCCCTTACGTTTTTTTCAGTTTTCGGGCGAAAAATCAAGTTTCTCCAATCTTCTCAAAACTCTGGATTATGATAGAGGGCCGCGAGACTTTGACCTGAGCGCAAAAATGGAGGCTCTAGACCCTTCCAGAGCTGAGATATCGAAACTCAAAATTTCGACCCGAAAAAAAACGACAGTGTTACCCCTTACGTTTTTTTCAGTTTTCGGGCGAAAAATCAAGTTTCTCCAATCTTCTCAAAACTCTGGATTATGATAGAGGGCCGCGAGACTTTGACCTGAGCGCAAAAATGGAGGCTCTAGACCCTTCCAGAGCTGAGATATCGAAACTCAAAATTTCGACCCGAAAAAAAAACGACAGTGTTACCCCTTACGTTTTTTTCAGTTTTCGGGCGAAAAATCAAGTTTCTCCAATCTTCTCAAAACTCTGGATTATGATAGAGGGCCGCGAGACTTTGACCTGAGCGCAAAAATGGAGGCTCTAGACCCTTCCAGAGCTGAGATATCGAAACTCAAAATTTCGACCCGAAAAAAAAACGACAGTTACCCCTTACGTTTTTTTCAGTTTTCGGGCGAAAAATCAAGTTTCTCCAATCTTCTCAAAACTCTGGATTATGATAGAGGGCCGCGAGACTTTGACCTGAGCGCAAAAATGGAGGCTCTAGACCCTTCCAGAGCTGAGATATCGAAACTCAAAATTTCGACCCGAAAAAAAAACGACAGTGTTACTTACCCCTTACGTTTTTTTTCAGTTTTCGGGCGAAAAATCAAGTTTCTCCAATCTTCTCAAAACTCTGGATTATGATAGAGGGCCGCGAGACTTTGACCTGAGCGCAAAAATGGAGGCTCTAGACCCTTCCAGAGCTGAGATATCGAAACTCAAAATTTCGACCCGAAAAAAAAACGACAGTGTTACCCCTTACGTTTTTTTCAGTTTTCGGGCGAAAAATCAAGTTTCTCCAATCTTCTCAAAACTCTGGATTATGATAGAGGGCCGCGAGACTTTGACCTGAGCGCAAAAATGGAGGCTCTAGACCCTTCCAGAGCTGAGATATCGAAACTCAAAATTTCGACCCGAAAAAAAAACGACAGTGTTACCCCTTACGTTTTTTTCAGTTTTCGGGCGAAAAATCAAGTTTCTCCAATCTTCTCAAAACTCTGGATTATGATAGAGGGCCGCGAGACTTTGACCTGAGCGCAAAAATGGAGGCTCTAGACCCTTCCAGAGCTGAGATATCGAAACTCAAAATTTCGACCCGAAAAAAAAACGACAGTGTTACCCCTTACGTTTTTTTCAGTTTTCGGGCGAAAAATCAAGTTTCTCCAATCTTCTCAAAACTCTGGATTATGATAGAGGGCCGCGAGACTTTGACCTGAGCACAAAAATGGAGGCTCTAGACTCTTCCAGAGCTGAGATATCGAAACTCAAAATTTCGACCCGAAAAAAAAACGACAGTGTTACCCCTTACGTTTTTTTCAGTTTTCGGGCGAAAAATCAAGTTTCTCCAATCTTCTCAAAACTCTGGATTATGATAGAGGGCCGCGAGACTTTGACCTGAGCGCAAAAATGGAGGCTCTAGACCCTTCCAGAGCTGAGATATCGAAACTCAAAATTTCGACCCGAAAAAAAAACGACAGTGTTACCCCTTACGTTTTTTTCAGTTTTCGGGCGAAAAATCAAGTTTCTCCGATCTTCTCAATACTCTGGATTATGATAGAGGGCCGCGAGACTTTGACCAGAGCGCAAAAATGGAGGCTCTAGACCCTTCCAGAGCTGAGATATCGAAACTCAAAATTTCGACCCGAAAAAAAAACGACAGTGTTACCCCTTACGTTTTTTTCAGTTTTCGGGCGAAAAATCAAGTTTCTCCGATCTTCTCAAAACTCTGGATTATGATAGAGGGCCGCGAGACTTTGACCAGAGCGCAAAAATGGAGGCTCTAGACCCTTCCAGAGCTGAGATATCGAAACTCAAAATTTCGACCCGAAAAAAAAACGACAGTGTTACCCCTTACGTTTTTTTCAGTTTTCGGGCGAAAAATCAAGTTTCTCCGATCTTCTCAAAACTCTGGATTATGATAGAGGGCCGCGAGACTTTGACCAGAGCGCAAAAATGGAGGCTCTAGACCCTTCCAGAGCTGAGATATCGAAACTCAAAATTTCGACCCGAAAAAAAAACGACAGTGTTACCCCTTACGTTTTTTTCAGTTTTCGGGCGAAAAATCAAGTTTCTCCGATCTTCTCAAAACTCTGGATTATGATAGAGGGCCGCGAGACTTTGACCTGAGCGCAAAAATGGAGGCTCTAGACCCTTCCAGAGCTGAGATATCGAAACTCAAAATTTCGACCCGAAAAAAAAACGACAGTGTTACCCCTTACGTTTTTTTCAGTTTTCGGGCGAAAAATCAAGTTTCTCCGATCTTCTCAAAACTCTGGATTATGATAGAGGGCCGCGAGACTTTGACCTGAGCGCAAAAATGGAGGCTCTAGACCCTTCCAGAGCTGAGATATCGAAACTCAAAATTTCGACCCGAAAAAAAAACGACAGTGTTACCCCTTACGTTTTTTTCAGTTTTCGGGCGAAAAATCAAGTTTCTCCAATCTTCTCAAAACTCTGGATTATGATAGAGGGCCACGAGACTTTGACCTGAGCGCAAAAATGGAGGCTCTAGACCCTTCCAGAGCTGAGATATCGAAACTCAAAATTTAGACCCGAAAAAAAAACGACAGTGTTACCCCTTACGTTTTTTTCAGTTTTCGGGCGAAAAATCAAGTTTCTTCAATCTTCTCAAAACTCTGGATTATGATAGAGGGCCGCGAGACTTTGACCTGAGCGCAAAAATGGAGGCTCTAGACCCTTCCAGAGCTGAGATATCGAAACTCAAAATTTCGACCCGAAAAAAAAACGACAGTGTTACCCCTTACGTTTTTTTCAGTTTTCGGGCGAAAAATCAAGTTTCTCCAATCTTCTCAAAACTCTGGATTATGATAGAGGGCCGCGAGACTTTGACCTGAGCGCAAAAATGGAGGCTCTAGACCCTTCCAGAGCTGAGATATCGAAACTCAAAATTTCGACCCGAAAAAAAAAACGACAGTGTTACCCCTTACGTTTTTTTCAGTTTTCGGGCGAAAAATCAAGTTTCTCCAATCTTCTCAAAACTCTGGATTATGATAGAGGGCCGCGAGACTTTGACCAGAGCGCAAAAATGGAGGCTCTAGACCCTTCCAGAGCTGAGATATCGAAACTCAAAATTTCGACCCGAAAAAAAAACGACAGTGTTACCCCTTACGTTTTTTTCAGTTTTCGGGCGAAAAATCAAGTTTCTCCAATCTTCTCAAAACTCTGGATTATGATAGAGGGCCGCGAGACTTTGACCAGAGCGCAAAAATGGAGGCTCTAGACCCTTCCAGAGCTGAGATATCGAAACTCAAAATTTCGACCCGAAAAAAAAACGACAGTGTTACCCCTTACGTTTTTTTCAGTTTTCGGGCGAAAAATCAAGTTTCTCCAATCTTCTCAAAACTCTGGATTATGATAGAGGGCCGCGAGACTTTGACCAGAGCGCAAAAATGGAGGCTCTAGACCCTTCCAGAGCTGAGATATCGAAACTCAAAATTTCGACCCGAAAAAAAAAACGACAGTGTTACCCCTTACGTTTTTTTCAGTTTTCGGGCGAAAAATCAAGTTTCTCCAATCTTCTCAAAACTCTGGATTATGATAGAGGGCCGCGAGACTTTGACCTGAGCGCAAAAATGGAGGCTCTAGACCCTTCCAGAGCTGAGATATCAAAACTCAAAATTTCGACCCGAAAAAAAAACGACAGTGTTACCCCTTACGTTTTTTTTAAATATTCCATGTGCCTACAGCGGCTCAATTATAAGTTTATCAAGCGACGAGACTACTTTTTGTGCGAAAAAAACATAAATAACGACTTTATTCCACTATTCCATTACTTCCTTATGGGCGCATGCGCGAGAACTGAGACGAGGATGTTCTCATTCGTCTACTTCTTGTTACCGGCTGCTCACCGCTTAGGAGTTTTACCGCCACCTACCGTATAAAATGAATGATGATCCATATATAAGGCGCTCCGGATTATAAGGAACACTGTCGTTTTTTGAGAAGATTAAAGGCTTTTAAGTGCACCTTATAGTGCGAAAAATACGCAAATTGAAAAGCGTATGTACAGCGCGCATCTTCCTCTGCTTGTAAACAGAAAGTTTTGCGCTTCCAGCTATATCAGCACATCATCTTATACGGTAGGGGGCGGTAAAACTCCTAAGCGGTGAGCAGCCGGTAACAAGAAGTAGTCGAAGGAGAACGTCCTCGTCTCAGTTCTCGCGCATGCGCCCATAAAGAAGTAATGGAATTGACTCTGTGCACGAGAAAAATGCTAACTTCCGCCTTGAGGGCGGATGTTGGGTACTTCGGTTCCGGTTGCCGTTGTTTACATCCTACATCAGTGGACCGGCTATCTAAAGCTTAGCTATCTAAATATATTTGTCTAAAACTATGTTCGTTTGTTAATTGTCAAGTCAACCAACACAGTTTTCACTCATATTTGGGTGGAGCAGGCGCTGCTGCATTGTGAAAAGTAAACGATATTTCACATTTTGTCACCGCACCCAAGCAGTCGCTTTACAGAGTGGAGCGTTGCGTATCCATGACAACTAGAAGGAAGTTTTTAGGCTACTATTATTTATTATATTATACCCTTTAACCAGGAGAAGCCCCTGGGTTTATAACCTATTTTGCAAGGGAGACCTGTTTAGAAATATGTGTGAACAGCCTAATATGTGTTAAACAGCCTTACTACTTGATAACGAACGAACGTCGGATACCTTTACTCCCTGTATGTGTATGACATGTATAGTGGTTGTCAACACTGATCTATATGACATTCTATATAGATAGCTAGTGGTTGTCAACAACATAGCATCTGAACATCATAAACAAAACAATGGCCAACACAAACTGTTCTGGAAAATGCACTTTCTAACGCATGATTTCGCATTTTATAATGTATAGAGAGATATAACAGTTACCAAATCGCATAGCTTGAGCACGTAGCATGGCAACATTAAAGGAGCATTTCACCCATTGCAACATTAATCTTTATTGAAAGTGGATCACATATGTAGTCGAAATGTAAAAGAATTTTTTAATTTGGTGCCCTCTTGACCGAGAAAAGACAGAAAATAACCAAAGGGCGCATATATATGAATAAACTACAGGTCCCAGAATGCCCCGCGTTGTAAAGCTCCACAAGCCACACCCTCTGATCCGGAACCGCGCAAACAGAGAATTCACTCTTCCGTCTACAAGGCTAACATTAGCTGTCACCGGAGTTTGAAATTCATTTCAACACAAAATGTCTAGTCGGCTGTGGCGAGCCGGACGATCGAGGGCGAGGGATGTAACTTATGAGGCCGGCGCTCTGCGCGAGGCCGGTGGCGTGAGTTATAACAGAGACTGATAATGAAAGACACATGTGTCTTTCCTCGGCCTCTCCCTGCTCCTCCATCAGCCTCAGCTGCTCTAAACGATACTGCGACTCGTAAAGATAGCGATGAACATCGGATTCGAGCAGCAGAATTTCAAAATCCTCTTCTTCCATATCATGTTTAGTTTCTTCCATCATTGTCATAACTTACGATCTCCACAGCGCTTGTTAGCTTAGCTTCCAAACAAGATGGCGGATATTGATTCAGTTTCTGCAAGTGAAGTCCCACCCACTGATCTGTAATAGGCTTGTAGGGTGAGTGGGTGGGTCCAACACCCTGGAATAATAATGAGCTAACATATGTAGTTCTAAAGATTTTAATGTAATATGACTTCCTGCTTATCGTGACGCAAAATGACGATTTTTACGTCACGATAAGCAGGAAGTTAAACACTTAAATCCTTATTTCTCCATCTCAGGGGAAAATAAGGAAAAAAAACCATGACCATTCAAAAATATGACTGGGTTTCTAAAGATACAAAGCTTAATGCAAATGGGTGAAGTGACCCTTTAATGTCCGAGTGATTCCACGTGTACCGCGTGCTACACGCCGTCAAATGTCCGAGCGAAACAAAACAAAATGTAGATCTACATCTGGGGAGCGATATTTATTTTTTCCTAAGATGGTAGGAGTGACGGGTAGGTTGGGGTTGAGGTAGGTCATATGTTATATATATATATATATATATATATATATATATATATATATACAATAATAACGTTAAGTCAACGGTATTCATAAACACGCTGAAAAGAGATTATGCATGTTGATAGCATGCCAAAAATACGTGATACGTGTCATACATACGCAATTTCATGAGATCAGTCAGAGCATGGATGTTGTTTTGACTTAACGTTCCCTTCAAAATTATGCAAATACTGAGAAATGTAATATTTAAACCCCTTCTCTCTTGCTCTGGGGAGCTGGAGGAAAATCATTAGCCAGTCGATGAACATAATCGACTGTAATATTCGGCAAATGTTCAAGACATCTGGAGAAACATACATCCTCTACGTCGTCCATCAGGCTACCGGAAACTAGACACCCCATATCGGTTTCGCAGCCGGAACTAGCATATGGTAACGTGCACATAGTCCATTGTGGAATAAAGTCGTTATTTATGTTTTTTTCACACAAAAAGTAGTCTCGTCGCTTGATAAACTTATAATTGAGCCGCTGTAGGCACATGGAATATTTAAACCTTTTCTTTAATGACTTTATGGGCCGTCAAGAGCCAGTCCCTTAGGCAGTCTAAGTAGGACTGATCTAGCTCTCAGATTCAATCAAAAATATCTTTATTTGTGTTCCGAAGATGAACGAAGGTCTTACGGGGTTGGTACAGCATGGGGGTGAGTAATTAATGACTTAATTTTCATTTTTGGGTGAACTAACCCTTTAATATCTCAGCTCTGGAAGGGTCTAGAGACTCCATTTTTGCACTCAGGTCTAAGTCCCATGGCCCTCTATCAAAATCCACAGTTTCAAGAAGATCAGAGAAACTTAAAATTTTGACCCGAAAAAAAAAAAAACAGTGTTACCTCTGTCATTCTTTTTTTTTTTTTTTTGGTGCAAAAAAAAACAGGTTTCTCCAATCTTCCTGAAACTCTGGATTCTGACAGAGGGCCATGGGACTTAGACCTGAGTGCAAAAATGGATTCTCTAGACTCTTCCAGAGCTGAGATATTGAGATATTTATAATGGCATAAATGCTATGTGGGATCTCAATATATATATATTACAAATTTCACCCCATTTTTCATTACTGCAATGGTATTTTACATTGTTTACTGCTCATTCCCAATGTTGATTTCCAATACAATAATGCAGAGATGCCTTTAATGATAATTATATTAGTGCAAAAGTAGTTTTGGTTTATTTTATGCAGTGTTTTTGGGGTGACATTTCTTGACATTTTTTGTGAAATTCACCAGAGCATATTAGTGAGGCAATCACATTCAATTTCTGTATCCTTATGTGTATTTTTTTGTTTGTCTTAATGTTTCTATATTTTGTAAATTAGGCTTTTTAAATGTTTTGGAATTAAAATCATGGCATGAATAAAATGTAATGTGTGCAATTTTAGTAAACAGAATATAACTTTTACTAACACAAAATAAATCATCCATTGACGGTGCAAAGAAACAGCAGTGCAACCATGTAATATCATTTTATTAACCACAAATCATTGTGATAATTACAACACTGATTCGACAGCTCCTCCAGTTGTCATGGGAACTGCTTTAAAAGACCGCCTGTCTCTCAATGTCACACACACACACACCGAACACCTGAAATGAGCCTCGGCTTTAAAACATATTGCACATCCCTGCGCAAAGCAACAAGAACAATCATTTTTGGTTATTTTACATATCGCACAAAAGATTCAAGGGAAAAAACAATGCCTTTTTGTCCACTAATGGCATCTTTCTCTCTTTTTTTCTTCAAATTAAGTATTGCAGTGCTATACAAAAGTTTATCATAAGGGGACATGCACCACAAAAACTGTTGTAATGTTACATGTCAAGTGTTTTTTTGAATTTTTGATATCACTGACTTCAGATCTGGGCTATCAGGTCTCAAATAATAATTATTTTACCACTCGTAATGTTTGAACTTTTTCCTAAACTAATGCAAATTTGTAAGTTTTAGCACAGTTGACATGCAGGCCTAGAAAGATGTGTGGAGCTGCTCAAAACAACATGCACTAAAGTCAAGAAAACCTCACAGGTTCTGCAAAGGAATACAGAGAGTGGATTGGCTCAATCATCCCGAGCTGGAGAGAGAGAGAGAGAGATGTGAAAATAAGACATTTGATCAAAGAACTTAAGTACAAATCAAAAACACGCAGAAATGTCGTCATGCAACTGCAATAGTCGTCACACGTGATTAATGGCCTCTTCAGAGCCGTTATATGGAGTTTCCTGTATACATGTTTTTCAGACCAGATCACTGTGTGTATTACATCAGTCAGAAGCACAAACAAACACGAGCTTGTGATGGTGTATCATGAGTGTTGCAGAATTATGTGAGCAGAACACACTCGTATGCACACAGGACAACACAATTAGTTTTAATACATCGAATTAAATCATGCATGATGTCTGGTGATCACCTGCAGCAAGACACTTTTACAAGAGAACTGCTTTTTTTTTTTAAATGGAAGAAGAAGAAAAAAACAGGACCCCTAGTGAATAAGTTGTGCCATTTACAGTTAAAGAGGTCTTTATCCAGCAACACTAGTTTACCAAAATCAGGGGTTTCATCCTAGCTATTATAAAAAATAAAAAAAAAAGGATTTGTGCCCAGTTCATTTTCTCATAAACCTAGTATATACACATATACATTACAGTAAAAAATAATTGATCTATAATATTATAATCTCTACACTGTCCCTATAAATACACCCAACACGTGATAAAGTAAACAGCTTCAGAGAATGTGTTCGAAAAACACTAGCTGTTGAAAGAAAAATCCGGAGAATAAGAGAACTTGTGCATCTGGCTAGTCTTTTACCAAGCAAAACTACACGATGAAAGCAACCGGCAGAACTGAGGTAGCTGCGATCTACTTAACACAGAGAGGAAATCATTTTGCTTCAAGCGAGGAGAAGAAATGACATGGGTGACGTTACTGTAGAAAACATCTAAACATAACTCGAATGCACATTCGTTCTTTTCGGCCCAGCGGATTCAAAAGGCTATAAAGACATCTCGGAGCTGTGAGCCAAAAATATCCAAAGCAATCTGATAAATATTTCATCTCTCCGTTTCAAACATCCAAAAAGGCCATAAAGGGACCTGAGAAAATATACACCTTTAATAATAATAAAAAACATGAAATGTGCTTAAAAATGGAATGTAAAAAAAGGACATACTTTTTTTCGGTCTGACAGCAATATGCCATAAATGAGAATAAACATTATATAAAAATTCAAACAAGGCTTGGATGCATGTGCAAATGTGAACAGGTAAATGTCGGTGGTTAATGTTGCTTTTGTGGTTATTTGGAGTCACGTGTTAGCTTGACGGCAGCTCTGGGATCAGTCAGGAGGACCAGAACAGCCGGGTTATGTTAGTGTCTGTGCCGTACAGCCACACCACTAGAGGGAGTGTCAGAGCTACAAAGGGCCAGGAGACGCCCTCAGTGCATGCAGAGAGGGACCAGCCTCTCCTGTCGGGCTCCTGGTCCAGGTCTTTACCGGGCTCCAGGTAGTTTCTTGCCACGAATTTGAGCAGCTCGTCCAGGAGGATGACAGGCAATGAGATCTTCACCACCATCATCCACTGGGTCACGTTCAGAGGGGTGATCTGGAAGATGACCTGTGTGTGGAGCAAACACAAGCATGGAATCAAACTTTTCACAGGTTTTCAGAGACAACAGCCAGGTGTAGGGCAGCACAAAAAGCTCAAATAAATAATACTTTAGGATTCAACAAAGCAGTGATTTGAACTGCAATATCATTCAATATATCATATCAATATCAATGGCATAAATGCTATGTGGGATCTCAATATCTCAGCTCTGGAAGGGTCTAGAAACTCCATTTTTGCACTCAGGTCTAAGTCCCATGGCTCTCTATCAGAATCCAGAGTTTCAAGAAGATTGGAGAAATTTTTGGGTGCCTGAAAACGCAAACTATTGAAAACGGCTTTCAAAGTGCAAGTTTTTCAAAACGGTCGCTGCGAATCTCTGAAGACGATGACGTCATGCACATGCGTATTACGTGTTCAGTGTTTCATTGCCATCTAATGGCCAGGCAAAAGAATACAGCATTTTTAGTTGCTTTCGCTGATCTGTATGAATGGAGATTTTTTGACAATGTCTGTACGCAAAAACTCTGTTTTAAGCATATTGTTGTTGTGGAAACGTACCCTAAATTTGTGTGTAGACTACTGAAACCAACCATTTTGCATCTAATCCTACTCTGGGCCCCAAGATGATTTTTGACATATATACTCTTGTAAATTGGGCACTTAATAATCAGTAAATGTTAAGATAAAGCAGGACGTTTGCTGTACCGGCAAAGGCTCCACATGGAGGATGAGGAAATGCAGAGACATGGAGAGGCAGATGGCTCCCAGCAGCCAGACGTTCTCCCAGGGAGGCATGCGCAGCAGAGACTGGTTCTCTGACAGACTGCAGGAGAGAGGAGGAGGAGGAGGAGGATACGTTTATTTGGGTTCAAATCGATGTCACGAATGAGTCTGGATGTCATGAGGACTGACCTGTTGAGGGCGTTACACATCTCGATGGTGACCAGCACAGACAGGGCCATGGTCATGGGGTAGGGAGACTCAAACACGTGGCACTCCAGGTCCTGGAAGTCAGGATTACCAGGAGAACATTGCAGGAAATGACTCTGAGAAAAAGAGAGAGCAAAAGAGAAAGAGTTAGAACATACAGTACAGACAAAAGTAGTGGTGACTAACAAAACAAAAGAACAATATTACAAAAATTACATTTTAAAATATTATTTTAGTTATTTCTAATTGTAATATTTCAAAATATTAGACCTTTAGATCAAAGAAATGCAGTTTTCTTGAGCATGAGTGACATCTTCTAAAATAAAAAAAAACTTACACCCTCCCCTCCCTTTTACAATTATAATTAAATTATTTTTCTTTATTTAAAAATATATTAATTAAAAAAATTAGGAGTCAAATAAATTGTGCTGCAATCAGTTGAATGTCAATTCATGAGGACCTTCGGAAAAAAATCTGTTAATTCTAGTTATCTGAGTCCGTTTCAAACTAAAAGTGATGTGTGTAACTAAATCTGATACAATAACATGTACAATGAATGCTCAGTCATAACTAGAGATATATACCAGCTGGTAAAGAGAGATCATTGGACCATCCTCAGCAATAACGAACCACCAGGCTGCAGCTCCTACAGTCGCAGCACCCACATAACCTGAGAAACACCGGTTGATCCAACAGTTAACAGACCAGCCTTTAGTAGATGCCAAGCTATATTTACAGAAGCACAATTCTCTTGAATTGTAAGTTATCTTATAGACCATTTCACAAGATGTAAACAACACTGGTCCAGAAGCACTTCCTGTTTCAGTTTTTTAACACTACATAAAAGCTGGGATAAAATACAACCGACAGAACATTTAAAACTTAATCAAAAAGTTAAACAAACATCTTTAAGATGTTTTCTTTGCATGTGAAATAAAGAAAAGAGTTACAAACTGAAACAGGAAGTGTTTCTGGACCAGTGTTGTTTACATCTTGTGAAATGGTCTATAGACCGATCAATGGATGCACTGGTCATGTTCGTGACTCACAGCCAATGGCCAGGTATCTGAAAAAGAGCCATCCAGAGATGAGGGGCTCCTTGGCACTGCGGGGGGGCTTGTTCATGATGTCCAGGTCAGGCGGGTTGAAGCCCAGAGCGGTGGCGGGCAGACCGTCAGTCACCAGATTCACCCACAGCAGCTGGACGGGGATCAGGGCCTCAGGGAAACCCAGTGCAGCGGTGAGGAAGATACTGCGGAGGAGTCATTCATATTAGCAACAGATACAACAAACCTAAAACACCCACGGGCAGATGAAAGACGGACTGACCAGACGACCTCGCCCACGTTGGAGGAGATGAGATAACGGATGAACTGCTTCATGTTGTTGTAGATAGCTCTACCTTCCTCAACGGCGGCCACAATGGTGGCGAAGTTGTCATCAGCGAGGACCATCTCTGAGGCTGACTTGGCCACAGCAGTGCCAGAGCCCATGGCGATGCCAATCTCTGCCTTCTTTAGGGCAGGGGCATCGTTCACGCCATCTCCTGTCTGCGAAGACACAACCGTTTCAACAACCACATTTGAGCCAAATCCAGAGGTGGACAAAGTACACTTCCTTACTTGAGTGAAAGTAGATAATACTGGTCAAATAATACTCCATTACAAGTACAAGTTGTAAAGACCGATTTTTACTTAAAGGAGTTCACTTTCAAAAAAAAAACTTTTGCTGAAAATTTACTCACCCCCATGTCATGCAAAATATCCACATCTTTCTTTCTTCAGTCAAAAAGAAATGAAGGTTTTTGATGAAAACATTCCAGGATTTTCTCCATATAATGGACTTCAATGGGAACCAAACAGTTCAAGGTCCAAATGAGAGTTTCAGTGCAGCTTCAAAGGGTTTTAAACGACACCAGACGACGAATAAGGGTCTTATCTAGCGAAACGATCGGTCATATAAAACTTAAACTTCTTAATTTATTTTTTAAAAGCACAAATGCTTGCCTTACTCTGTTCTGTGATGAGCGTTCGAGACTCTCCTGATCAAAATCATTACTCAAAGCGTCCTAGATAAGACCCTTATTCATCGTCTGGTGTCGTTTAAAGCAATTTGAAGCTGCTCTGAAACTCTCATTTGGACCTTGAACCGTTTGGAAAAAACCTGGAAAAACCTGGAATGTTTTCATCAAAAACCTTAATTTCTTTTCGACTGAAGAAAGAAAGACATGGATATCTTGGATGACATGGGGGTGAGTAAATTATCAGCAAAAGTTTTTTTTTTTAAAGTGAACTACTCCTTTAAGTAAAAGTACTTGTTTTAAAAAAGTACTTGGGTATGAAAAGTAAGAAGTAAATTTCAATGCTTTGGTTTTATTATTGTTGCATTGCTGTATGTTACACTTACAGTAGCTTATGCCTCTGTTCTAGAAATAAATGTTATACTGATATGAGTGTAGGTAGGCAGGCATAGATTCACAGTTCCAGTAGTGGGATTGAATAAGTGCACTCAATAACGTCCACAATGGTTTCAGATACCCAAATGGCTGTTCCCTGAAATATAAATATCAATCTCCCGATTTAAAGTTTTTTTGCTTTTAGTATGAATATGTTAGCCTTACTGTTATCTATAAGCTAATGTAGGGTTCTTACGTGAACACGACTTTCATTTCCAACCAAAATGCAACCCCTGCAACCTAAATCATCCCCTGACTGGCATTACTATTTTCTATTCTTAGACCTTGACAGAATTGTAGTGGAGTAAAAAGTAAGATATTTGTCTTTCAAATCTAGTGAAGTTAAAGTAAAAAGTTTCCCCCAAAAATAATACTCGAGTACTGTACTTAAGTAGACTTTTTGAGTATTTGTACTTTACTCAAGTAATAGACTTTGTTACTGTCCACCTCTGGCTGAATCACTATCCATTATCATCATATGGCCACCTACCATGGCAGTGATCTCGTCAAAGCCCTGCAGGAACTCCACAATCTTGGACTTGTGTGAAGGCTCGACACGCGCAAAGCAACGGGCATTAATGACCGCCTCACGTTGGGCGTGGGGTGAAAGGTCGTCGAATTCGCGGCCTGTGAAAGCCATGCGCTCGACGTCATCATCCTCTGAGAAGATGCCGATGCGTCTGCAGATGGCGACGGCCGTGCCCTTGTTGTCCCCGGTGATCATGATGACCCGGATGCCAGCGTGGCGGCAGAGCTTGATGGAAGCGGCCACTTCTGTACGAGGAGGATCCAGCATGCCCACGCAGCCCACGAAGGTCAGATCAGACTGGCAGATGGAGAGGACGGGCAAGTTTAGAAAAACTTACAATAAACTGTTAAAACCATCAAATTTGGTCTTTTCTGGTTTCCACTTCATTAACTAGATGTATATATGCTTTGAGATAAAGATGCTTTGGCTAAATATGTCATTAGAGAGCTAACTAGCTACATAAATAAACACTTTATTAGACAGTTACCTAGTTGGATAAATCATTTATTAGATGGTGAGCTGGATAAATACAAATATTTATGTTAGCTCTATATACTGTAAGTTAGTAGTTACTAGCAAATGAAATACTTTAAGACAGCTAACTAGGTAGATGGATTATCACTATTAGATGGCAAACTAGTTAGATGGATAAATATTCGAAAATGTATGAGAGCTAGATGTGTTCCTACTAGATAGCGAGATGCTAACATACTTTTATTAGATAACTATAGGGTGATTTTAGGTTGATTGGAACACGGTTTACAATTTTTTCCGTTTGCCATGAAAAAGTGTCTCCATCAACCTGAATTCCCCCCATACATTACTAGAAAGGTAAATACTTTATTAGATAAAAAACTAGCAAGAAGGAAAACATTTTATTAGACCATTAACTTGATGGATTAAAACGTAGATAGTTAACTGGCTAGATTGTGAATATGATAAATAGGAAGCTAGTGAGATGCAAATATACATTGTAAGGGAGCTAGACGTTACTAGATAGCTAGACAGGTAAATACTTAGAGTTAACTAGCTAGATGGAAAAATGTAGCAAGCTACCAAGACCAAAGATTAGATTTATTAAATAGCTACAGTAGATACGTTACTAGATAGATCGCGCTGGATACATGATTTATTAGGTAGCAAGGTTTAAAGACATTTATATTAGAGATGTAGATGGTACTAAATAGCTATCTAATAAACTATCTAGCTAATTAGCTAGATGGATAAATGGTTTATAAGACAGTAAACAAGCTAGTGGTACAAAGATACTTTATAAGATACTAGAGAGACATTTAGATGGATACACACTTTGTCAGGATGACACACAGACTAGTTAAGTACAGTGTAACTCAGTCACCTCATAATCTGCAAAGCTGGCAGTCTCTGACAGGATCATCTCCTCTTTCTTCAGAGGAGTATCACGGGTGGCCAGTGCCAGGCAGCGCAGGGTATCCCGGCCAGTGCCGTACTCTCTGATCACAGACATGATCTTATCCTTGATGCCTTGAGTCATGGGAACCCTGGATCCACCCACACGCACATACGTGCACCTATCGATCACTCCCTCTGGGGCTCCCTGAGGAAGACACTCTAGTTTAGCAATGTGATCAAAACATCAGCAGTACAATGGCTCAACATATAACAAACCAGTTTCCGGCTTGCACCTTGACAAACATCTTAGAAGAAGAGGATTTGGCCTTGATGGGGGAACAGTACACAGACATGGACTTCCTGTCTCTGGAGAACTCCAGGGTGAACTCCTTCTTCATCAGCTGTTTGATCACCTATACATTTACACATACATTTAGCAAATCATGATTAAACAAGTACAGGCATAATTATTTACTAGTAATCAGTAATATTTACTGAGTTGCAGGCATTGGCTCTGTCTATCTTAGACATGGTCCTGACGTCAGTGTCAAAAACGTTCATCTTTTCCACTAGGCAGGTCAGAGCTGTCTCCGTGGCCTCTCCGACCTTCTCAAAAACGCCTTTAGCCTGAAAGAATTGCATTTAATCAAGGCACTTCCTCCATGTGTGGAACTGACCTTCTCCCAAAAGATTTTATATAAACACACACAAAAACACACAGCCGTTCAAACAGTTGGAAATGGTAAGATGTTTTGGGAATGGTCAGCTGTTAACTGTTTTTTTATAGAAGTATTTTTTGATGAATGGAAAGTTTAAAAGATTTATTTAGCATTTTAGCATTCAGCATTTATTAGAAATAGTAAAGAAATGTATAATGTTACAAAATATTCTGTCACTTTAGGTCAATTTTAAGTACCATTGCTGAATAAAATTATTATTATTATTATTATTTTGAATCTTACCGACCCCAAACTTTTGAACAGTAGCAGTGTATAATGTTACATAAATGATCAAATTTCAGATTTTTCATCAAAGAATCAAACTGTTTGCAACATTGATAATAATAACAAATGTTTCTTAAGCAGCAGATCAGCATGTTAGACTGATTTCTGAAGGATCATGTGACACTGAAGACTGGGTTAATGATGCTAAAAATTCAGCTTTGCATCACAGAAAAAAAAAATACATTATATAATATATTCAAATAGAGAACAGTCATTTTTAATTGTAATAATATTTTTTTTTTAATAAAAAAATGTGTATTAATGATTCTTTCATATGTGATACATATCATTTAATCAGTAATGTACACTTATTTTTCTGGAATCAGTTTTTCATAAAATTGTGCATATTGTGATATTTCTGAGAACATCAGTTTCATAAATACTCATTTTCATATTCATTATAAATGTATAATGATATCAGTTTTGCTTACACCTTAAGAAAGGACAATTAGTAAGCCTACCTCATTGAAATCCAGGGAGGAATCATTGCACAGGGCACAGATGGTCGCCAGCTCCACCAAGCCATCATACTGGGAGCACTTCACTATTCGGTTATCGAGGCATCTGAGGAACCAAACAGAATGATGAATAAAACACCTACTAAACAGAAGCTGACAAAAAAGTGAAATCATGAGCATCAGTTTGACTGCATTACTACAAGTTCATATCAGAGCAGAGACAGAAAACTCACACGTCTCCTTCAGGAGCATATGTGGAGCCAGAGATGGTGAATTCACTCAGTGAGCACTTCTCCCCCTCTGCCTTGTCTATGATGAACATCTGAAACACAAATACATGTTAGGAACAGTTTTATCATTTATATACCACCTCATGTTATTCCAAACCTGTATATTAATATAGCAATTCTCATTTTTAGGTAAACCTTTATGATACTTTCTGCTACTGTTAGCTGAATGCATCAGCATGCTCTCCATCTAAAAGGAATGTGTTGAAAAGTTAACTGATGTTAAAGCTGACTGTGTTATCATCTGAAGAAGAAAACAATTCGGACACTACAGCAATCCATCATCGAGCTCATTCTAGTATTTCTGCAGAGCGAGCAGCTCAGTCCTTTTAAAAAACCTGCGTCGTTCTCTGGATATGAAGTGTTTGGTGCAGCATCAATGATAGAGATTTGTCAAAGTCCAAAATATACCAAATCAGAATAAAAATATATCCTGAACGAGTACTGTGGGAGAAATGCAGGAGGACTAAGATGAAGTACAATTACCATGGGTTTTCAACGATTTGTAATGTGTGAAGCATTCATAAACCTGTTGCCAACCAAGGAGAAGAATGAAACAGTATTATTTCAATAGTAATGATTTTTCTCATTTAATATTTTTAGTCAATAATAATAATTTTTTATCTTGATATATAAATCACCATTATTTTTGCCCAAATTGAACAGCCCCAAATAAAAGCACAGTAGACATGGAGCTCTTAAAAAAAAAAAAAAATTGAAGCACAAAAAAATTAGCTATTAAGATTTAAGATCTGTAAGATCTAACTGCGAGAACAATCTTATCACCTATTATACTTATTATTTATTTACTTATATACTTACCTATTATACCATGAAATGCACACAATTAAAAATGAAACGAGTCCCCATTTAAACCATGACTTTTAGTCCATGTTTATGTCTAGTAATTTTTTGCAGAAACCAGGACAACAGACTTAAGGCTGATTCACACATTACACGTTTTTGCGGTTAAAAACTCAAGACGCAGGTCAGTGTCATAAAAAAATGCATCTATAGTTTTAGCTTTTTTTCAAGTTGAACTTTTTGAGTGCTGCATTTTTATACTGCCATGTCATGCTCGAGACGTTACATTGCGCTACTGCCCCTATTGTGTGAACGGCCGCTTAAGGGCATTAAACAAACAGCAAATCATGTAAACTGAAGGCTACTAGCCATCTGCCACAACTTCCTGTTTCACTGTTTGCTCAAGCTCAAAACTACACTAGTCAAGCCATTTCATGGAGTTATTACTATTGTACAAAGCCTAGCATGACTAAACTGCTACAGGATGAGCTCACCCTGCAGACAGACATCTGGTTTGTGGTGAGTGTGCCAGTCTTGTCAGAGCAGATGACGGAGGTGCAACCCAGCGTCTCCACGGAGGGCAGAGAGCGGACGATGGCGTTTTTCTTGGCCATCCGGCGGGTGCCGAGAGCCAGGCAGGTGGTGATGACAGCAGGAAGACCTTCAGGGATGGCAGCCACAGCCAGAGCGACAGCGATCTTGAAGTAGTAAACGGCGCCACGGATCCAGGAGCCGCCGTGGACGGGGTCGTTGAAGTGGCCAATGTTGATGATCCACACGGCGATGCAGATCAGGGTGATGACCTTGGAGAGCTGCTCGCCAAACTCATCCAGCTTCTGCTGCAAGGGGGTCCTCTCCTGCTCGGTGGAGGCCATTTCATCACGGATTTTACCGATCTCTGTGTTTACGCCTGTGGCCACCACCACACCTATGGCTCTGCCGGCAGCAATGTTGGTTCCCTGGAATGCACACATTTAAAATGAACAGGGAGATATATTTGAAAGAATGAAGAGCGTACTAAAGCAGAGTCTAGTTTCTCCATTTCTGCTGATGGAGTTTGGGTTCCTTGCCGCTGACGCATTTTGGCTTGCTTAGTTTGGGACACAATATTCTGCAATATTATTGACTTGAATGCATTGACACTATTGGACGACACCACTTTTTTCAGTTTGCATCACTGAATCATTGTGTTTCTGACTGTTTATCACTGTAAAGCTTGTAAACAATCTGTATTGTATAAAGTAGTTTAAATAAAGGTGACTTGACTAGACTAAAGATCAGCTGAAGTCCAATTCTCTTACCGAGAACAACATGTTCTTCTTGTCCTGATTGACGGCACGGGGATCCGGCACAGGGTCGGTGTGCTTAATGACAGAGACAGACTCACCTGGAAGGTGAGAGTAGTAAGAGTAAAACCCACAGCCAAAATAGATTATACACCAACATATGATCAAAACACTTGATTACCTGTCAGGATAGACTGGTCCACTCTGAGTGTGGTGGACTTAATAGCAGAGAGACGGATGTCGGCAGGTACCTTGTCACCCACTAGATAAAAAAAATAGAAATGAGATATTTCGAATATATTAAATCATCAGAAAACAGAAAAATTCACAGTTAAATTGTTATTAAATGTACAGGTGATCAAATAAAAACATTCAAATAACAAATAAAACAACAAATAAAAAACTTTCTCTTTCTTACATAAAATTATAGAATATAACTTGCAAGTCAATATTTGTTTGTTTTTTAACCACATGACTGTCATTTTAAATGGATACTCCACTTTTTTTGGAAATAGGCTCATTTTACAGCTCCCCAAGAGTTAAACTGTTGAGTTTTACCGTTTTCGAATCCATTCAGCTGATGTTCTGCTATTTAGAAGAATATCAGTAACCAGACAGTTTCTGGTCTCATTGACTTCCATAGTATATTTTTTTTTCTACTATGGAAGTCAATGAGACCAGAAACTGTCTGGTAACTGATATTCTTCTAATTATCAAAAAAATCAGCTGAATGCATTTGAAAACGGTAAAACTCTGAGGGAGTTGTAAAATGAGCCTATTTCCAAAAAAAGTGGAGTATCCCTTTAAGGACAAAAACAGTTAAATACTGTATCTTGTTTGGTCTTTTACAGAAGACAAAGTCTTACAGGTTTGGAACAACATCAAAAAGTGAGTAAACGACAATTTTCATTTTTGGGTGAAAACTAATTAAGCACATATATTATAAGTTAGCAATCATAAACCTCTTTGCAACTGCGCTGGGCTAATTTAACGGTCCTTACAAGAAAAATATGTAAAGTTATGCATTATGAAGATACTGCAGACAGTTCCAACTTCCACATTGTAACATTAAACTAGAAAATAAGTTTACAAATCAACAATGGTCAAACTAAGCATCTCAGCTATGTGCATTGTATTTTGTGTGTTTTTCCAGATGTAGTATCCTCCAAAGTGCATGTTTTATCCACACATTGCATCAGTGCAAGAGTCAGAACACAGTGTTCCTGAAAGCATAACATTAAATGTTTTCGGAAATCTCCTGACTAATAAAAAAAAAATCTTGGCAAGATGAACCCAAATCAAATTATGATCTTTTATCAAATCCACTAGTCCCTCGTGCACAATCGTGAAATAACTTTAAAAGAGGACTAAAGAAAGAGAGCGAGAGCGTGCTCACCCATCGAGAACAAAACAGACATGCAAGCTCACCACTTGAGGGTGAGAGAAGAAAATAGCATGGGGAGGAACAATGCTCCACGCCAAAAATGGGAAAACTATTCAGATATGTTCGCTGATGCGCTGATCAGGTTTAAATATGACAGCAGCTGCCCCTGCACTCAATAGGAAGAGCAACCCCCAAGCTGTCAATCAACTGTAACAACCTCAATGTATTCGTAATAACTCATAACAATGGTGTTCAAAAGCAGCTTTGAGGAGCATGTTTGTAAAATGCTTCCTTAGGCCACACTTGTTGAAGGGATAAATACTTCAAATGTTTCTTTGCTGATCTGCTCATGTTAAACATTAACATGTCTATCAGAGAAAGTCTGGGAAATTTGCCCAGCCATTATGCGCAGCGTGGCAGCATAAAAGAAATGATGGGGCATGACAACAATGGATGCGGTGTGGCCTTGGCACTGATCATCACATGTGCGTGCAATAGGATCTCTGCGCTGTGGATTAACAGGCTGTCCTTTTGCCACGATCTGCGAGGCGCTACACCGGCAAGGTCGTACATACGGGGCAGTGACGGCTTTTCTCAGAAAGACTTAATGGAGCTCAATTGCAACTTCAGCCACCTAAATAGAGAACGAACACAATGAGGTCCAGTTCCCAGAAGGTCACCCAGCATTGTTCACTGGTAACAAGAGAACAAACTCAGCCAACATTTCTAGCAAGAATGAGGTTTTGGTATCATTGAAGAATTGATCATGAGGCTGTCTGATGGACAAACCATGATTTGGAGGTGAAGAGTAGATGATGTTACAGATAACTGTTCAAATGTTGGTGTAATGCAAACAGGGTTGGGGAAAAAGGTCAGAATTTAATAATTATATGAGCATGAATTGAATTAAAATTGCATTGAAACAAAGAGGAATATACTGAATTGCAATTCAAAGATATTATGAATCATGATGAAATCATGAAATGCACATTTTGACCTTCAATGTTACCTGACCCTAAATAGAACCACTAAAGTGGCCAATTATCTTAATTATACAATTAAAAAAAGACAAATCCTCTCCAAATACAGATTAAGTGACCATGATAGAAATAGAGAGCAAGACTAGACAAACATGGAAAGACAGAGCAGAGGATCGATCTACACTGTGCTCATCAGCAAATAGAGGACAAGAAACTTTTTATTCTAGAAACTTTTCTGCCCAGATTTAAAACACTAATTCTATCATTCATTGAACTAAGTGATGCTGAGAAAATGTCCTTCATAGCCTACTAGGAGAAAACGATAGTAAAGCTGCAAAATATGTGTTAGCCATTTACATGTCAGAGACCCGCTTTATTTTTTCATTTATTAAGATGGATTGTATTTACTATCCAACATATTACATGATTTATACATAGGCTACGTTTTGTTTTATTATTTATACATGTTTTGGCAACATTGTGAAACATAGTCAATGCTATTTGAATTTGAAAAAAGTAAACTTTAAAAGTTAATGCATTCTAAGAAACAAAGTGGATGGAAATTTCCAAAACGGATGGAAATTAGCATTGCGCTAATGCTAGCATTTGCAGCGTATTTACGTTCAACTATGCTTGTACGTTCATGTCACGAATATGCATTGTCCCATATTAAAAAATAAATAAATAAATAAATAAGAGTAAATTTATTTTAATTTATTGAAAATAAAAGAAGTTAAATAATTACATATTAGCCTACATAAAAGCATTTGTATTCGCAGCAGAACTAATAGCATTGCTGCGAGATCTAGTGAGAAGCATTCAAAATCAGCACATTATATTATAAACCATATCAGATCAAACAGTGCTGCCGTGGAAACCAGGAGAAACATTATGTTGAACAAGTTATAGAAGGCTTTTCCGTCCACAAATCACAAACCTTCACCATGGATTTAATGTACGTAGTAACACTAACATGATGGGATTGTGGCAGGAAAAGTAAAAAATTTTATTCATTTCAGATTTTGTACAAGCTTTTGAGAATGAAATTCAAGCACTTTAAGGACTTTGAAATGCATCACACACCTTTATTCCAGCACTTCAAAACTCTAAATAAATTCTATCCAATTTAAATGTTATTTTTAATGTGATGACCTAACAACATTATTTGTTCATCCTTCAAAGACCATTCCCATTTGTAAAACTAAAAGTTTCAATATGTAGTAAAACTAACATTTGGTGGCAAAAAAACACCTAAAAATTTATTTTACCACTATAACCAGTAGATGGCAGCAGAGTGCTGTACAAAAGAAAAAAAGGAAAGTAGCCTCCAACACAAACAATAGATTACAAGACATTTTCAAATGCTAAAGGAAACAAATGAGCTGTTAGCACACACTGAAATACACTCAGTGTAGGGGATGTTTTTAAGGACAGAGCTGCTACAGAAAATGCAAAGAGGAACAGAGGAACCATAAGATAGCTGATCATGTGAGTTTAGAGACTTATTAGATTGATACTGAATGATTAAATTAGAAACATACCCTGGTTATAGGCCATGCAAATCTTTGAAAAAATAAAAGGGAACACTTTGTAATGAACTCTGAATCATATTGGAAACCAGTGCATCAAATCAAATATCATTTCAACAAGAAATCAATTTGTCAAAGTTTGGCACTTTTTGTACTGAACTAAGTGTCACAAAATCTTTTTTTTTTTAATGGCAGCTGGATTACACAGAAAGCAAGTAAAGACTAAAGAGTGCTCCTTTTAGAATCACTGAAGCTGTAGGTCAGTTCAGTATGCTACCATAAAAGTGCTACCAAATCAGGTGCTGGCAATCACACTCAGTCCCAAATACATTATATTGTGCATTCAATTAGAATCTGATCTTAATTCTTAATTTCAGATCCAATTTGTGTGCCCATGGCATGCCGCACTTAGTTTCCGGAATATCTGCATTGGTTACTCTGGCAATGTTTTTGTGTTGGTAGGTAGGCTTATGCCAAAACAACAACCGCAACATGGAGGGGTTTGCAATACAGATGTTGTCTCATTTACAACATGACATATGTATCATCTGTGCTGGACTACTGTGTCTTCAGAGGCAGCAGCAGAAACTGAGGCTGGTGTGTGTGTGGCGTTATTCCAAGCTCTCATCTCCGCCCGTTTCAAAACATGTCTCTGTTATATTGTCATTTTCTGCTCAATACTCATCAGCACTTTGTAACACAACCTTGTTTCTGCAGAAACTTTCAGATGTTTTTTTATTACAAATCTGTGACGTTTACATTTTACGTCGTGGTGTGAGAAAGTCACATAAACCACACGAAAACCGATCAGAGCAGTCAGACTGAAACAGATTTCCAGAAGAAAAAAATCTAACCAAATTTCATGATTTTTTTTTTTTTTTTTTTTTTGCCTTCCACATTTCAGATTTCAATCGGATATGCACAAAAAATGGATTTGGACTGGCAGTCTGAACGTAGCCTTTTGGCACTGGTGCAACTGCTCTCAAATGTTAGTCTAGAAACACATTTATGACATAATCTAAATTCATAAGATAATTACATAAACAAAATCAATAGGTGACATTTCAAAATCTATCCAAGGTCCATTCGTTTTCAAAAAAACAAAAACACCACTTTGTTAATTCTCCATACAATTCTAACACAATTCTCCATCTTGTTTGCAACTTCAAATTACACTATTCAAATTTAAAATATAAATATATAAGAATATAAAAGGCACTCAATTTATGCTTCACCCCTAAAAGAAGTGAATTCAATAGAGTTGCACATAATGGAGCTTCACAATTTAAGGTCCATACTTCAAATTACATGAGTACTTTTCAAAGATGCTTAATTGTGCTGCTGACTAATGCAGACTCATACCACAAGGTGAGAATGAAGTGTCTATTCAATTCCGCTCTAGCTGAGAGCTGATTCATGACTTAAGAGAGGCCGATGGCGCTATTCACAAGCGTGTCAACACTTTCCAGAACATAGCAGCATTTATCAGTACGCATATACAAAAAGCCCCTGCGATGAGCTATTTCAGGCGTATCTGGCCTCCAGGTAGAAGCGTGACCTCCGAACCCCTGAGCTGTTGGAGTTATCTATCCGCCCACTGTACGCACACAGCCTCCTCATCGGCCCTCGAGGAGCACGGATTGGCCAGAACAAACCCAGCAAAAGAGCCCTACACAACACCCACACAAAGACTTACCACATATTCAGCTCAATACTGAACTAGTAATGGAGCATACAAGATCAAGAAACAACTAAATGTAAAGGAAGATGGAGTGTATGCATGCAATCCAGCTGTCATATCAAAGCACTTTAGTAGCCTATCTTAAAATACCTTCAGCATGCATCTATCAGTAGGGTAAAATAGCTCACACCTAACCCTCTGCGGGAGGAGGTCGGGGGACGGAAAGCAGTGCAGTTTTGTTTAAAGGCTTTTGCTTCCATCGGTCCCCCAGCAACACTGCACCGTCTCTGCTTTCATTACTCTCCTGGTTGTAGCGACGCAGGACACAGGGGTCAAACAAATATGCCTGCATTTTATTTGCCATGTCATCACAGAATAGAGCGAGCCGTGGGGGGTCTTGAGGTTGTCGGGTCGAGCGCAATTAAATGACACTTATGTTAGAAAAGCTGAATCCCGCAAAAAAGAACAGTCATCATACATGCACATATTTGGGGGATGGGCAATAGAGATATATCATGACTGATAATCGATTAATCCATTTAAAAAAAAAATAATATTCACTTTTCAGGAAAAAAAAATTAAACAAGGTTCATTTTCTATACGTCTAACTAACACAACATGTTCGATTTTGTTTTCTGAAATGGACACCCCACAGCATGTTCTCGTATGATGACAGCTCCCATTCACAACAATTGTATTGACAGGTAAATTAACTTTAATAACAACAACTTTTAAATGCTTAACACAGACAGCACAAAACAAAGATAATACATTTGCAACAACTTAGATTAAATTATCAGCAAAAGTTCAGTGCAAACTGCTCAAAGGGCTTTAAACGATTCCAGACGATGAATAAGGGTCTTATCGAGCGAAACTATCACTCATTAAAAAAAAAAAGTTTACGTTTTATAAGATCAAATGATCGCCTTGCTCTGTTCTATGATGCACGTTCGTGACTCTTCTGTTCAAACTCGTTTATCAAAATGAATCTTTTTTCGTGTCCTTTGGTTCATTCAACGAAAGAAATGAACGAGTTGACTCGGGAAAAGATTCGTTCATTTTGATGAACGAGTTCGAATAGGAGAGTCACAAACACGCATCACACCCTAACAGCAAGGCGACCATTTGAGCTTATAAAACTTAAACTTTGTTGTTGTTTTTTAAATGAGTGATGAATTTGTTATTCGTTTCACTTGATAAGACACTTATTCATCATCTGGAATCATTTAAAGCCCTTTGAACAATTTGCAGTTTGCACTGAAACTGTCTTTTGGACCTTTTGGACTGTTTGGTTCCCATTGAAGTCCATTATATGGAGAAAAATCCTGGAATGTTTTCATCAAAAACCTTAATTTACTCAACCACATGTCATCCAAGATTCAGTCGAAAAGAAATTATCAGCAAAAGTTTTTTTTTTTAAAGTGAACTACGCCTTTAAACATCAAAATACCATATTTTCAGTCATAAAAAGGCATTATCTGCTAATCTCGAATCTACAAATCACGTTTTTTTGTGTGTTTTTTTTTGATTTGCCACTCAGAAATGTGATGTGAATTATTGGACACCTGTTCCAACCCCAACATTGATAAATGGTTAGTATCTCCTTTACTCTCATTCATATTAACTCAGCCATTTGTGTATTCTTGCTGACAGCCTGGGGGAATCAAACACTCGCCAGGTCCCTGCCGTGGTGACGGCCGATGGTTACCAGGTCCAGCAGAATGTTGCATGCCAGGCCGCCTGGGTGCTTGAATTCCCAAAGCACAGACTATGCTGATGGGTAAGGGTAAGGCCAATGTGAAAGCATTTGCATTAAGGGGAAAGGGGTGGTACATCATGGGCACTTCCCTATAAGGTCATCTCTCGGAGTGAACAATGGGAACAGCTGTTACTGTAGACCTGGACATCTTCCACTTGACAATTGACGGTTGCAACATACAGACTTTGAAAAGGTTCACTAGTTTGAAGTATCGTTTGTGCCTCAGACAATGACAATCAACAATACATAAAGGTATTTTAGGACAAATGGACCAGTCTAAAACAGTTGGCTAGACAAGATCTTTCCGTTTGATGTTAAAGACAGCATAACCACACGGCCTGACGAGTTCATTTTTTTCCAGCGTTAATTCATTTCCAACTAAAGTTTGGGCAGGATATATCTATACCTATACACATATACATGAGCACACACACCTTCACTGGCAGATGCTTTTGTGCAAAATTATCATCAATTCATGCATTACGTGGGGATTGAACCAATGAGCTTGGCGTTGTTAATGTGATGCTCTATTGTTAAAGCTACAAGCTTAATGGATAGGCAAGTAAACAAACAGTTAAATATAATTCAAATTTCCACTTTTTCTTTCCTGCCCATGAGGACAATGCATGAACATGGACAGTAGTGGAACACTGAAATTGTATAGATATATAACCAAAAATAGCCACCTTAAGTAGCATATATAGATGGCCCCAAAGATAGAAGAAAAAGCCCCATTGCATTTAAACTGCTCATATACTGTACCAAGAATTATCCTTAAGGCATTACTCAAGATTACACCTGCAGTTGTCTTATACACCAAAGCACCTTGGCTTAGAATATCAAAGAGCATTGAGAGGTAGCCTATGCTAATTAAAGCATCAGATGTGTGCACTGAGAGGACTGCGAGGTGGCCCACATGCTGAGCTCGGCCCTGCGCAGAACTGATAGGCTGTCAGGGTGCCGCTGGCTTCATTTGTAATTCTGTTCACGCCTAAACTGGTTACAGTCCCAGAGTCCTCTGCAGCGGGTGTGCTGAGCCGAGGCACGGACCGCGATATGCTCACAACCCACAGCAGGAGCAGAGACAGAGAGACACCACAGGAAAACATTTTAAACGATCAGCGCAGATGCCATCACAGAGCAGATTCAGCCAAAAAGCTCCAGGTGACCCTCTCTTCCTAAATTAATCACATCGAAACAGTTGGTCGGTCAAATCTGTTATCACGTCCCTATCTGCAAAAATGTTCAGACAGTGAAATTGTGGATTGAGAAATTACGAAACAAATGCATTCGTGGGAAATGTACCCACGTTTGGGCCTAATCACTAACCCCAAAACAGCACCATTCCACAACGACCTCTCTCCAAGGTGACTTTGCAGTCTGTCTGAATCATCTCTGACGTCACAGGCTGCAATTCTGTGAGACGCTGCAGAAGGGGTGGGCTCAGGGCCGGCACCTGTCATCTGCACCATTGTCGCTGTGAGTTATATATAAACTATTCCATAATATGAACAGCCTATCAGTGCTAAATATACATCTACCACTTTACACACAAAAAACACCAGCACCAATTCTACTGCAAAGGAGTTAAAAAGGTTAAACATTACCATAATCCACATCACAGCTTTCATTTTGGTTGCTTTTCCATCTCGAAAGTCTTCAAAAAGAGTAATTATGCAAGAAACCAGGGGCTTCATCTACAAAAAACACAATATGATCTGACCCTCCATTCGATTTCTAAAAGAACCCAAGGCTGTTGCATAATCAAATGAAACAAAACCAGAACATGATATGATGCAAAGTGTGATGATTCAATTAAACCTGAAATGAGAAGCGATTCTAAACCATCTGTTGTCAACTAAAGAGTAGATTTAAAGTTGCACTAAAGTCTTCCACCAAAATGGTTTAGCGTTAAAAACCACCACACTTGATTTAGCGTTAGAAAAAGAAATTTTACAGCCATAAATATCAGTATTTTTTTTGTTGTAATTTTTTACAGTGAAATATTACAGTAGTAATTTTTAAATTACTTTATAGTCTTATTGGTATATTAAATCACAAATTTATATCTGATCTATAAATCACAAATGCTGCAGCCCTACAAATAAATGCAACAACAAAAAAATTGTAAATGTACAATGTATGCTAAATAAAAAGATTATTTTTAATTATGTGGACTTGAACGTTTTTTTTAATGAATGAACCTATAATTGACTGATTTTAAAATAATTTGCACTTTTTTTAAAGCAGAATGCTTTATAAAATATAATAAAATATTTTTATAAAATATAAAAATTTCACACTTTACATTATTCATTTGCAAAAGCTCAAATTTGAGAAACATTATCAGGCATCTCCAAAAAGCCAGCGCAAAAATATGAGAACCAACGCTGTGTCCAACAGATATAGATGTGCTTCTGGGCAGAGTATGAGCGCTGACGAACATGTGATAAGAAATGACGTGCATAGTCCATTGAGAATCAACAGGTGCAACCAAAAATATCTATACTCATACAATGGAGTTATACGAGGTCCAAACGGGGACAGAAGAGCTGAGAGGCTGTTACTTATCTCATATAACATCCTAGAAATGCAGTGACCTCGCTAATAACTGCATTCAGAGAAATTACTGAGGCTGGACTGAGTGACACTGTGATCACATTGTGATATTCATGTCATGATATTAAATGCAATGCTTACCAGCGATCTCCACAATGTCTCCAGGCACAATTTCTTTGGCTTTGATCCTCTGCACACTCTTCCTGTCCTGACGGTACACCTTGGCAATCTCTGGCTCATACTCCTTAAGGGCTTCAATGGCATTTTCTGCATTACGTTCCTGAGATGGACAGAATCAAATGTATTTTTTTTTTAAAAGTCGAAATTTTGCAGTAGAGTTTGGGATGGGACTTTCAGATGTGAGAAACCTGTTTGACAACAGTCATTATTGTTGCAATGGTTCAAAATTCATGATACTTTACTGACCTGCCAAACACCTACGATGGCATTAGCTATAAGAATCAGTAAGATTACAAAAGGCTCCACAAAGGCAGTGATCGTTTCCTCTCCCTCCTCAAACCAGGCTAATACCTGGAAGGAAAAAAAAGAAAGTCATGTCACAACACATCCTGTTAGATCTAATCAAGTATTTCACATTCAAAACACCCTCTGGATATTCCAAGACCAGTAGATCAAGATTCTAGACGAGACATGCCAGTGACATTTGCCTTCTCATAATGGATTCAACAACCCGTTTACAAATGAGATTGTGGTTGAATTGCAGTAACGGCATGACTTTAAACAAGAAAAAAGAAAGAAATGAAGCCAATCACAGCTGTATGTTTTAATGACTAGCAATAAAACACCCACAGCTCACTGCAGCAACGACATCTATCATTTCCCTTATTTAGATACATTATAACATATTAACTCCTAAAATAAGAAGCTGCACCATCCATTTACTTTCCCTCAAGTCATTACACTCTCAGAAAAAGGGTAAAAAAAACTGTCACTGGGGCTGTACCTTTTCAAAAAGTACACTTTTGTACCCAAAGGCTGCATATTGGTACCTTAGTGGTACATATTAGTACCTAAAATGTACATTATTAACACCTAAAATCCACATATTAGTACCTAAAATAGACATATTAACACTTCAAATTTACATTATTAACACCAAAAATGTACATTATTAACACCTAAAATGTACATTATTAACACCTAAAATGTACATTATTAACACCTAAAATGCACATATTAGTACCTAAAATGTACATATTAGCTCCTGAAATGTACATATTAACACTTAAAATGTACATATTAGCACATAAAATGTACTTATTAGCACCTAAAACTTACATATTAACACCTAAAATGGACAAAAGTTTACCTTTTGAAAAGGTACAGCAGCAGTGACAGCTTTTGTACCTTTTTTTCTGAGAATGTAGGCATAAGAATTTTTATAACAACTTGGAGAACAGTTTTGTTTTGCATGGAGGCACTGAAGTTTTGCACCTTTAACAATAGATTTGCATGATCTGCTTCATAAAACGTCCTTAGATGCACAGCATGGAGGTCAAATGCAGAGATTGAAGCCTTCCAATCAAAATCTTGGTGGTTTTCTCAAGAGACAGTGGAGTTACCAGTCTGTCTGTGGTAATGAGGCCTGCAACTGAAGGTCAGAGGCCTAATTTGGCCTGTAGAGATGCCCTCGTACACAGCCAACTACCAGACAGCTGTCAAACCACAGACTCCAACACCTCAGTATCACTCCGCTGGGCGATGCTGGCATACCTCTCGACTTCCACCCGACCAGCCAGCTTCATCTTATCCGCTATGTGAATGCATTATAACTAATGCTTTTGGGCAGTCAAACTGCCAAATCATAATGATCAACCACCATATCCTTAGTATCCTAAGTATATTAAAAGTAGTAGTAATTTACAGAAGATTATGTGTGTAGAATACCCATTTACTGTATACAGAAACGAGTCAATTTAAATTGTAATTTTTCACGGTATTAGTTTTTAACTAGCCTAGATATCTAGACGCACCCTAGGAGCAGCAAAGATTATTTGGTTTTAGCTGGAAAAACCAAACTCTGGTCAGGCCAATCACATCATGTATAGAGTCGGCGGGCGTGGAACATAATGACGACAGAGTTGCGACGGTTCACTTTAAAACAAAGTATGGCTACATTAAACAGCTGACTTTCGATTCGGCTTTGAACGCTACTCTGGACTTGAGTCATAAAAAAAAAAAAAAAAAAAGATGTCTTCGGAGTTTCGCTGACAGGATACAGTAAAAGTTTCAAATATCAACTTGCTCAGCTGGTGGGAAAACGCATGGGACTCAGTCGACACCTTCTTCGTTGCTCTGATTGGTTGTAGCGCTATCCAATTGCGTGCAGAGAGAATTTGAAAGACAACCACTTATCCCGCCCCTTGGATTGAGCCTCAATGATGAGTTCCCAGATCTAACATCTTTATAGTGGTCTGGCATGCCAGGCTAGTTTTTAACTGTATTTTTGATTAAATAAATGCAGCCTAGGTGAGATAAAGAGACTACTTTCGAAAAAACAAAAACTTATCTTTAATAATGTATAGTAAATTTGCAGGAATTTATTAAAACCTTTAATTAAATAAGCCTTTCAAGTGTCCAAGTAAACAGCCACGTGTCTCTTCATTTGGTGGTAAACTCTTGGCTAATTGAAGAGGTCTTTAAACCTCAGCTGTAAAACTGCAGTGCACTAAGATGTCTTGTTTGGCAGCTAGTGACAGACACTCAATCTCATTGAATGCTGTTGTCACCATTCCTAAGGAGTTCCGCTTTCTCAGCTGTTAGCACTTCTGATCTGCGAGTAACCAAAGACACGCCGTGCAAGACATCTTCACTTTCACAGCACTTCCGGATAGCAGTCGGTGTTTATTTCAGCGTGTGTAACGCAGTGGTTTGTTTATAATGTAAAACAATCAACACCTGATTTGAAACTGTGCTGAATCCCATCTGAGAAATGGCTGTTATTAACCTATTGAAACTCAAAGATTGTGTCACTCAAAGAATGGTGTACAATAATAATAACTGCAGAACATGTTACTTACAAAAGATATACAAGCTGCCAGTAGAAGAATCCGCACAAGTAAATCTTCAAACTGCTCGATGACAAGTTCCCATATAGATTTACCTGTCAAACATCAAAATCAAATCTATCAGAATAACATGAGCAAAACAATGATAACATCATGTTACAGTTTAAAAATGAGTATTACCTTCCTCAGCAGGTAACTCTGTGTGGTTAATTGAAGGATATGAAAAAAAAAAACACAGTATAATGTTACAAAAATACACAGTGGATAGTACATTCCCAAACAGAAATTGATTTGACATTGACTATAACACAATTGTCAATTACATTAATACCTTTGAGGCTGTGACCTTATAAGAACCTATTAAAACTCAAAGATTACATTTATCTTCTTTACTTTAAAATGTTGATCAATGTTACACCCAAGTTTAATATTTCAGAAGTGATTGTGACATGAACATATTTACTTTTTCTAACGAACACCTTGCACTCTAAGAAGAGAACTTAAAATCCAAATGAGTGAATATCTGGCTTATCTTGGAGCACATGCTGTGATATAGATATATACCAATTCATACCTATATGTGTAAAACACATGATTCTGTTAAAGTGATGAAAGAGGAAGACTGGAGAGCAGTCTTAGCTATGCTCGCTGTGATTTTACAGTAACATAATAAAGCCGGATAGATTTAAACATCTCTTTCAGCATATTTCTGAGCTGGAAGGGCCTGTGTGTGCCTTTCTTCCAACCTTGTCAAAGTCTAGGGGAAATGTGCATGGCAAGCTGTTTTAACATATTTTCCTTTAAAACTTGTTTACACCACAACGACGTACTAAAGCAGAGCAGTCTTTCCCTTTACGTTTTTCATGCACAGATGAAAACAATGCCAAAAAGAGCCCCATTCACATGCATTACATCACTGTTTTCACAAATTCACATTTTTTGTAGTTTAACTTTACACAGACAATAATAGCACTGTTTTCAAAAACTTGGACTTTGAAACCCAATTTCACCTCGTAAACTTAAAAAAAAAAAAATTGTGAAAATGGTGACATGCACAGTCATGCAGTTTACATGTTCAGTATCCAGGTGTGTAGTGTTCTCTACAAAGTGATATTGCCAACTACTGGCCTGGCATGAGTTATACGGAATTAGTCGTTTTTCGCAGATCCATGTGAACAGGATTGTTTTGACCAAGTTGTCATCTGTATGCAAAATATTTCAAGACTGCAAAGGAAACACTTTTACATTTTTAGTACATCATTGTCATGTAAACGTACCCCTAAGTAGTAGGCTTTCTATGTATTGAGCACTTATTAATCACTTGTTAAATAATTCCATGATGACTAGTAGTTATCAGTTTTTACAAATAACTATTCATTAGATATTCCAATAGTGAAAAATATTCATTCAATTAATCTCTAGTATTTCTTTGTGTGCTATCTATCGTTATGGCAGTTAAGACAAGCAATTATTGCACTGATTCGTAATTATTTAAGAAAAGTGATAATTTCTATAGTTCATCTCACTAGCTTCATTTGCAGTGTTTCTTTTAATTTATAATAAGTAATGAATAGTTAGAATGACTAATAATAAATATTTCACAAGTGAAATTAAAAATGCTGTAATACATTACTACGGTCTGTTAATTTAGTGCTAGGAAAACTGAAAGCAAAATAGCTAGTCACTAACCAATAAGTAAATTAATAAGTACAATTTTAAAAATATACTAGTCAGTCACTACAGACGTAGTATAAAACAAAAGCTAGTTTGTTTAAAAAATATGAATGTTACACCAGCTTGCCATAAAGCGTGTTTGATGACGTCAGTTGTTTCGAACGCTCCTGCCGGCTGATTGCAACAAATGTAACAATTTAATGTCAACTTCAAAGCGTCTCGTGTGGCGTCGCTGGCTGTGAGGAAAACAAAAGTATCAGACGTACCGTTGAGACCCCATTTTTCTTTCTGCTTTTTCACCTGGTCTAAAGTCAGTCCCGTGCTCTCGTTGACGCTGAAATAACTATAAACTTCTTCCACACTCTTCGTGTGAGCGTTTTCCATCGTTAGACTGGAATAGAATCCCGCTCAAGAAATCTGCCTTGGTCAAAAAAATAGATACGAATGCCTGTGAGTGACACATACATTGACATCCACAATGAAGAACATATATGGAAAGTTGAGACGGGCAAATGCACCTTCCAATAATCTTATCCAACAGAGTTCTTCTATCTTCTTCTTGTTGTTTCCCAAAGAACTGGGAGTCAGTGGAAGCCAAAAGGAAAGATCCTTGCTTAGTACATCACAGTCAGCCCCCGTCCAAGCCTCTGCCTGCCTGGAAATGTGACGGACGACCCTTTTTCACGTCCTTCTCTCCCGTAGAGTGCTGATGGAAGCGTCGTTTACTCGTTTTATCGCAGGAGACTCACTACTGCCTCTCTGCCGCATGTGGAGGACGCTGATTGGACAGCAAGTGTCCAAAGGAGCCCCTCAACATCCAATCAATCGACTTTGGCTAGGGCGGCGCTGACGTATATTGAGCAGACGTTTGTTTATTGGTATATCACACTGTCAATCAATGCTGCATATATAACTTTTGCCCAGCCCCTCCAATGCAGGTGAATCCACCACAGGTAAACGGTGTTCTCGGAAAGCTGTCTGCACGTGTGTATATTTTTGTACCATATAGTAATTTAGAATTTTTTCGCATGTTGAATGCGTAAATGTAATTCATTTTCTTTGTCCGGATAAAGTACATTTTAAAAAATACATTCATACAAAAACAATCTGTGCTGTTTTCAATCTCTGAATCTTGGAAAGTCATTGAAAGTTATTTATTGGTTATATATAAGTTATATATAAGTTTCATTATAATCTTTTAGTATTATTTATTTTAAATAAACATGAAAACAATATATGTGTGAGTGTGAATGATGAATGTTTAATAATGATTACTGTTCACTTACATGTATTCGACTAAAATCATTTAAATAATTTAATTAACAAGTATAAAAATGAAATCTGTGTGGATACAAGTATAACATTTTTAAGAAGATTTAAAAATATATATATTTTCTTTTAATCACCTCGTATACCCATTTGGAATATAAAACTAATAATACTTTTTTATTTTACTCTTATTGCTGATAAAAGAAAATCAAACTGTGATTATGATGTGGGCCTTATGAACGAGACTGACTCACTATTAAATCATTTCGCGCTGCCAGATGTTCATTATACCGTGTAGACACAGAGATATGCAACAGTACGTGAGGATGCATATTATTAATATAAGAATAAATGAATGAATTACCACCCTGGAGCTCTATATCTGTATCGAAATATATCTGTATATAGTATATTTGTATAGAAATGATCAGTTTATATATGCTTATGGGTTCTTTAGGAATAATAATTATTGTCCAAACAAAGACATTCTAGATGGATGAATGCATCGGACAGAAAAAGAAAGAGAGAAAGAAATTTGAAAGTTAGAAAATATAAATTCAACAACTGCATAACTGTATAAATTGTTAATTTACAATATGTTTAGATACATTTTTTATTTCAAATTTTCAAACAAAGATAGAAGTGAACTAGCCTAGCAATCTTCTCACTTTTCCACACAGGCAGAAAAAAACAATAGTTTTTTTTTTTTACTAAATGTATGATGATGGGACAAATGAGTGTTTACTACTTCAGCACAACCATGACAGAGCAACATTTGGAGATCTAACTGAATTCCTAAATTGGACTGCTCTTCTGGCCAAGGTCATGGCTGTTGTTTCCCAAAATAACTTGGAGCACAAGTGCATCCAAAGTGTAGCACTTTGTAAGGCATTATCTAGACTGGAGCTCTGTTCTTAAAGACGTGTCAAAACCGAGACTAGGGACTTGTTGGAAGTTAGTGTGTCAGCTTTGAACCCTTTTACTTTAGAATGCACATTTGTGTATTAATATACAGTTTTATCATACCTAGTATTCAAACAATTGTATACATAATGTGTTTATATTATTATTATTATTCATATATTAATGACCAGAAAGACACCTCAACATGGGAAATGGCATCACAGAACTAGCATATCCTTGCCAACATCCTGGATGACGTGCCCAATAGGCGCCTGGCTCTGAGCCTTGAGGTAGCACTGCTTCTTGCACTCCAACAGCGTCTCCAGATCCTTCCACATCTTCATCTGTCTCATATTGGGCTCCTGGTTCTCTCGCACCTGCTTCACCTGCTGACGTAGAACCTGAGAGTCCACAGAGACACAGTGTTCATCGGCTTTGAAAAACACGTCTAGTGCTGCATGTTCTGATGCTAATTGGAGATAAAAACAATCATTTACATATGTTCAAAGCCCCCACGATACCTTATGCGAATTTCCAATTCTTGCTGAGCCATTCAATTTATTGTACCCATGTCCCGGCAGTCAAATGTGGTTTTCATTTCAATTCATGGATTCAGAAAGCTTGTGAAGTGGCAGCAGTAAACAGTTAAAGGGCAGGACGGGCATTTATGGGAGAGCTTGGCATACCGTTGTCTCTCCTTCCACCGTGCTGAGAGGGTGGTCCACTGGTTGGACATCAGGGCAATGATTACACAAGCTTTGTTTAACACTGGCATGATGTGGCGTGACACTGATCGCATGCTCCACGCGGTTTAGCTGAAATATGTCAGAGGCCAGGCCCCCCACTCTTAACTAACACCAAGTTGAGCCCCGACAGATAAGATACAGACAAGTGAACGACCTGGTGGAACCTAGTTATGAGTCAGAGAGGGTTGACAGATGGTCAAAGACGGTCTTCCTCACCTTGCCCAACGACTCCTGCTCTGCTGTGTTCGAAATGTACTTCTCTCTGCAAGGGAAGGATAGACAATGATTTCTTAGAGGAATAGTTGTTTTAGTTCAGTTAACACATTCTGTGTTCATGTTATCACTCTTAAAATGTTCCAAATATACTTGCTGTATTTTCCAGAATACATTTGCAGACACATTTGGATTTGTGCCGAATGAGAGAAGTATGTGAAATTTATTTGTAAAGTGCATTTCCCACATGCCAGTAGTTTCAGTTTTGATTTAACTAAATTAGTTTAGGCATTTGCAATAAATGTCGTTTATAATAAACGCCACTAGAATTTATGTTTGTTTTATACATATTTTTTCATTCCGTTTCTGCTCTGAATTAAATTGAAAGGAGTTGTTGTAGAGGATAATGTTTGTAAATGTTTCGTTTTACATAACGTTTTTTTTTTTTCCCCTCTCAACAATACAATTTTGAATCAGTGCGATTTATTGTCAGGTACTACTTATTTTCTGTAAAATACAGTAAAATAAATATTATATAAATAATTTATAGTCATTTTGACCACTTTTACAATACATTTTTGGGTCTTTTTTATGTTTTGGAGCTTGACTGATCGTGCTCCTAAAACACAAAAAAGAAAATCATACAGGTTTGAAACAACATGAGGGTGAAGAAATCATGACAGAATGTTTTTAAATTTTTTAGGTGAACAATTCTTTTAAATGTCACATTTAGTTACTTTCTATTGAGCAGGTATCCAAATACACTTTCATTGTGTTAATAATATCTAACAATAAGCAAAAGAACTTATGATTACAGCAATTCTCCAATTCCTGAGTCACTCCTGCTTAGGATTGAACCAGCAACCTTTGTGTTAACAGCTGAAATCCTTAACCACAAGGCTACCGCCCACTTCCACATTTAACAGAAATTGTGCTAAACTTTTCAAATGTGTAGGCAGTATGGATCAAAAATGGGTGAATAGATACTTGAAGCATAGCTGAAACAAAAGACGTGAAAAAAACATCCACTCTGAGCAGTAGGCAGGCAGGCATGCTGAGAGCTCCGAGCTCACAAGAGTCTCTCAGGGATCATTTGTTTATCAGTTATGAAGCACGAATTCATGTGTTTGTGCATGTCTGTCTATTCACTGGAGCTTTGCGGTTTCTCTATAGCAGATATATCTTCAGTTTCTTACCTGAGGGCCGTCCTCCGCACCTGTAAGTCCATTGACTGATTGATCTTACTCTGCTCTGCAGCTCTCTGCATTTGACTCTCAATAATCTGTGAAGGAGAGGCCGAGGGAACAGTGAGAGAAAACAACAGGACTGGAAATCTCTGATGTCTAGAGGAAAATGGGTTTTACCTCTCTCAAGCAGTTAATGTGATGATATCGGCTTTCTTCCTGCGCAGTCTCTTCCCTGAGTGTCCTCACTTCCTGTATAACATAGGGACATTAAATCACTGTCTGCTCATCTGAGTATATTCCAAAATGTATTTCATAAGATGCTAATAAACAGACAATATGAGACCAAGGTTAGGCAAGAATTTAATAATAACTATTTTTGGAATTTGAACCACATTTGCCACACAGGATGTTGAATCTGAATTGGACTGAGAGGAATAATTGCAGTTATTATACATATATTAACCTGCTTTGTTGTTTAGCTATCCAAATAGAAAGACATGAAAAACTAAACATTTAAATGTCCAGTATGAAGCAATAATATATAGCAATAATTACATTTATATTTATTTATAAAATAATATAGTTTATTAATTAAATATAATTGTATCCATCATGCTATTTGGCTCCATTTTGAATATTTTCAATATTAATTGAAAAACAGCATTTTCCACCATGGCCTATTAAATGAAAGTTATTAGTTCTATATAATGAAATATAATTTCACTGTATTTAATAAAAATAAGTTAGATTTTATAGATAATGTATATCAATCTAAAACACACTATATGCAATTGTACACACACTATAAATAAATGTACAATTAATTATTACAATCACCATCAAATACATATATATTAAATTATTTAAAAAAAATCTCATGTTTCTGGAAATTTCTCAGATATTGTGTAAATGGTAACACTTTACAATAAGGTTCATTAGTTAACATTAGTTCATGTATTTACTAACATGCACTAACCATGAGCAATACATTTGTTACGGCATTTGTTAAACTTTGTTAATGTTAGTTCATGAAAATACAGCTGTTCATTGTTTGTTCATGTTAGTTCACGGTGCATTAGCTAATGTTAACAAGATTTTAATCAAGTATTAGTAAGTGTTGAAAATAACATTAACAAAGATTAACAAATGCTGTATATGTGCTATTCATTATTAGTTCATATTAACTAATGTAGTTAACTAATGTTAACTAACGAACCTTATTGTAAAGTGTTACCGTGTAAATAATAAAATGTTTATTGGTTATTCATGATCAAAAGTTAAATGTAGAATTAAACAGAGAATATATTGAATTCAAATTACAATTATAATTCTCAATTCAGTCTTAGGAGTTTCATTTAAAACATACTCTCAATTCGGTGTGAATGTTACACAACTCTGGTTGAGCCCCATAGTAGAGTACCTGTTCCAGTTTGGATCTGTTGCTCTCCAGTCCTGCAGCACAGGTGTCATACTGACCCTTTTTTTGCTCATATTCTGGAGCGAGCTCCTGTTTTAACAAGCAAAACAAAAGAGAATATAATTCTGACAGAGCTGATATGCTGATTGGCTCTTTGTAGTTGATAGTGATTCTCAGTATGGGGGAGAGAAACAAATGGGTTTGTATCTCCAGTATCTTGCTTGACACTAAACACTCACCGCATGTTCCTGTCTCAGAGCTCTCAGATCCTTTATCAGTGGAGATAGAGCAGACTTCTTCTCTGCAATCACTGAATTCAGCTTTTTTACCTAAATAAACACAAATCTTCATGAGAGATGATGATCCAAGAGAGAAACTACCAAATGCATTCACATGAAAAAGTCAGTAAAAGAAACATTCAGATTGGGGGCGGTTTGTGTTCATGTACTTGGCCCAGCTCACCATTTCAGACATGTCGTCCAGCGTTCGCCCCTTCTTCTCGTCAAGCTCGCTCTTGATAGCGGAGACTCTCTCCAGCTCCTCCTGAGTATCACTGTAGCCTGAGATCCCCCGCTGAGCCTCCAGTGATTGCTGAACACGACAACACAAACAAAGCAGAAATAGAACAAATGTTTATTCACCTTGTCAGTTTGATTAGATTACTGAGTGAAATGTTTCTCAGTTTGAATATACTATTTGCATAGTAACCAATCAGTGGTACTTCATAACATTTTAGCTGCGAGCTGCATAATTTCAGCCCACAAATCAAGCTGAACCATGTTAGCCAACCTTTGTAGCAACAAACTTATAATTAATTCAAAATTGGCCCTATTTACTTGCATAACTAATGTCACGATGGGGAGGGGGACATTTGCTATGCAAGTAAATTTCATTTTTTAAAAATGTTATAGCCATGAATAAATAAAGGCTTTTTACTTTTTCTAAAATCTCGAGTGCCCTGGCCTCATTTGGTTTTTACAAGATTTTTTAGATTTGATTTACAATTTATATAACACACAAACCAATGGTGATGTAGCACAACAAGCTCAAATTTCATTGGACAATGTAAAGTGGAACGGTAATTTCCCGGCCTTATTCATAAATCGGTTGAATACTATATAGCCGCTCTCTGTTTTCAGTTTCTTAATATAGTGGAATGGCTAAAAGAAAAATCCCTATTGGTTCAGAGAGTGCAGAGTGAGGAGAGTTTCTCTGATATTACAAAATCTGAAATAACTGTTAATGCCGTGCCGTTTCATGTTATTCATGCATCTCTCTCTTTCTTTGAAATAACAAAAGTTGGATGTAATGCAGATTTTGAAGGCTGGTGTGTTTGTGCACCGCCAGTGTCATGGTTAAGCACTTTCTGACGGGTTGTGTCTGTACAGCCAGCCAGGACTTAAAGCCACAAATTGCAGTGCAAAGCACTTTATTCTGTGGGTACAGAGGGAACTTCACAGGTCAAGCTGAAACTAACAGCCATGGGTTTTATAATAGGTCAGAAATGTGCTGAGCACTATAACCTGGGAAGATTACATGACTAATCACATTTTGACACTTCAGTCTGACTCAACTCAATTTGCCTTCATCTCCTAAACATGTTAGACTAGTCAGGGAAACTTAAATATGCATATATTACAGCTGTAGAAAAAAAAATTATAAGTGCTATGATCATAGATTCGGTTTGGTTGATTATATAACATATGGACAACAGACAAAAATAGATCTCTTATTACTGTGAAAAAAATCAATGTGGTAACCAATAATGCACTTCCTGCATTTTTGGGGGAGTTAATTGGGTTTTAGAATGTGATTAGTAGATTACTGAACTGGGTGTGAACAGAAGGTGGTTGTGGCCCAGGCTCATGGAACCAACTGCAAAACTGAGGGGGAAAATTCCCCTAATCAAAAAATAACAGCATAGGACGCAGACAGGGAAAAAATGCCGTGATCACAAATAGCCCAAGCTCAGCCTTTCTGCTTGAGGGAGGATTCAGAGGTGTGAAGTCATTTCCAGGAAGGGGCTGTTACTCCAGTATTAATGCAATTTGTACAGACAGGGATGGGTACAGAGAAGGTATATTATGTACTAGTGAGTATAAAATGCTGATGTGCTGATAGACACAAGCTAAAACATTATTGATGTAAGCAGAACAAAGGTGGCCATTAAGCAGGGTTTATCAACATTTAGAGAAATTTCAATCCCTGAATTTGAATTCAATTTGAATTAGTGTACCAAAGAGGATGCAGATTCGAATTTTAATGCAAGGAAGTGGATTTAAAATAAATTGAAATTCAAATAAATACAAATGACAGTAATTTGTAATAAGAAAAGCAAGGCTGGCAATAGAATGTTAGATAAGGTGCGTTTACCAGCTGCTGTTGTCCAGCTGTGTGTCGTTCTCTCAGGATCTCTTCAGTCCTCTGTAGAACACCGTACTCGGCCTTCAGCTCAGCAATCTCCTGACGTTTTTTCTTATACATGCTGCTCTTGCCACGCATCTTGGCCACATATCGCTTAAACTGAAACACAGGCAGAAAAATCAAAACACTAATCACGACATGGAAAAATGTTCGAAAAACAACAAAAGTAAAAAAAGACTATAATAAAAATAAAAGCCAATAAGGAGAAGGGGCAATGAGAAAACAATACTAAGAAAAAAAGGCCAGTAAATAGACAGAAAATATACAGGAAAAAATACTCAAATAAATGTTATCTTTATCAAGATCTGACGTAAAGAAATAACCATTTCATGTAAGTTTTCCACAATTTTTTATTTCACTTTTTCCATCACTAGTTAATTTTAAATGGTTTTAAATGTAGTTTCTCAATGAATCATAGTTTAATTTTAGGTCATTCCTAATTATAATAAAGTAAAAAACAACAACCGGTAAGCCAAATGCAGTTTGAAGTAGTTTTACATGAAGTAAAACATGTCACATAGCAGATAGTCTCAAAAGTAGGTATATTTCAGGCGTAAGTATCAACTAATATAAAAAAAGAAGATAAAAAAAACAGTAAAATATTATGAATTATACATTTTGGACAGTCAATAATTAAAAACGGGGAAATCCAATTTCATACAACAGGGTCAAAAGAATTTGCTGTGCAAAGAGAAAATGTGACATTGGATACATCAGACAGGATCAACAGATATCACAAACAATGAGCCCTGGCTGAGTGACTGTCTCATTAATGACTGCAAACAGAGCAAAGCTGTCATCTCACATGGGAAAATGGTATTCACACACACGCCACCCGAGGTCCATGTGCATGCACGGGCTGAGGGATGCAATGAGACAAAGTCAGTGGAACATTGTGGCCTTGGCTCAGTCTCTGGTAAGGTGAGAGAAAGGTGAGAATCTCTAAGAGAAAACAGCCAAACCAGGGTGGCACTGGGACATCTCAGTGGATCGCAACAAGAGAAACCTGAGCCCGCAGGCATGTAGCCAGAGGGGATAAAAAAAACATCTTCATCTGGCAGCTCACTCGCTCAGGCTATTCTTCTGTCAGTACTGCCAATGGCTATAAATGTTGAGAGGCACCAGAGAGCAAACTCCGAAATCACACAATGTGCCGTATGTCACTTGGGGCATGCGGAGATTGTGAGTGAGAGTTTATGCTTTGTGTATTTTGAGACAACAAGGGCAGACAAGGTTGAAGCAATTTGGGAGGGGAGCAGGAATAATGCTGTTCATCATCATCACAAACAATCAAAGCAGTAACACGTGAGCATTTAAATGCATTATTGCAGGTTCAATACAAGTTTACAGTTAAATACAAGCTCAAATGACAGCATTTGTTATGCTGATTACCACAAAAAATAATTTTACTTCATCCCACTTCGTTCGCTGAGACACTTAAGTCACTTAAGTAAAGTATACTTCGGTCGGACGTAATTTAAAAACGTAAAAAAAACCAACGTCCACTCGATAGTGTGCACGCGCCAAATGTGTCTTTCCGCACTCACGGCCAAAGGAGTATACTTTTAAAGGCTTGCGCGATCAACTGTGAGGAAGAGGGAGCAGAACACGGAAAATAAAGTATATCCAGGCCTTAACAATGGAAGTACGTAGGATTTAAAATAAGAAACGTGAAGCTTATTATAATTTCATAAAAGCACTTATATAAATTATTCTGTTTAAACTTGTGTATTTTTCTTTTTTTTTTATCTTAGGTAGGGATGCACCAATATGAAAATTTTGGCCGATACCGATAACCGATAATTCTTTATATTTGAAAGCCGATAAATGATATATTGGCCGATAAATCTAAATCCAATTTTTTATATAATTTTTGAGAACCTGATTACAAAAACAGTAGTCTCACCATTAAAATCCACGTCCAAAACACACAATTACAATGACGTTCTCGTTATAATTTTATGTAGCGGATATGACAGCCTTGCGTGTTGCAATTTAGTGTACTCAAGCAATTCAAATCCATCATGTTGAACAGTGCGCATCTTAAGTGTCTCAGCTGAAGGAAATAATACATTATTTATCGGCTTTAATATATTGGTTCAATTTTCTTATTTTTCTTATTTCTTATTCTTATAATTTTCTTATTCTTAAATATTTCTTATCGATAACGATAACAGTAAATTGAACATATATCGGCCGATACCGATATGGTGGCCGATATATCGTGCATCCCTAATCTTAGGGTTTTAGGCTGTGGTCATACTAGACTTTGAGCATGCAAAATTTCTTTGGACACTGCAAGGTCTGTGATACAGTATGATGTCACATTCTGTTGCGTCTTTTTAAAAGCATTCTGTAAATTCAACATAAATCGCATATATATCAGATCCATCTATCTGGATACTTTGGGTCATAGATGGGTCTCCCACTGGTCCAAAAACCCTTCTCTTCCCTGCTTTTTCCTTGTATTTTTATGTAAGTTGACCATACTTGGATTATGTCTAATTCAGCAGCTCAGACTTGCACATCTACAGACACACACTCCCTCTATAGTTTCAGCTATCCATCACTTGGCTGCTCCTGTTCACAGTTGGACGGACCATGGACAAAAGTAAGCGTTATCGTGGATAGGCTGATAAAATCATGGGAAATCTAGAATTGGGGGAGGGATGGTGGCTATTTTAAATAGGGTGCCGCTCTATCTGGTCAGCCTGCCAATATCTCTGCCGAAGGTCAGACAGGGAATGGAACGTCTGCTTGTTAAAAAAAATTGCAGACAGACAGCAAAAAGTGAGGACAGGATAGTTCACAGGTCTCAGAAACAGACACAGGCCTGTTCATCACTGACAGTTGCGATGGGAAATATCCTGGGAATAACTATTACAGCTCTGGCTCTGAGGCCAGTGTGAGAAAGTTCAGGCCAACTGACGCAACTGTCACCTGCCCTATCGGAGCTGTGCTGCTTAAAGGGGCAATTCACTGTTGGCAAGATGGCTTTTTATAAAACTTAGTTATCTATGCAATAGATTTTTTTAAAGAGGCTATATTATGTGAAGGCCAAGTATGGTAACTCATACTCAGAATTTGTCCTCTACATTTAACCCATCCAAGTTAGTGCACACACATTAGGACGAGTGAGTAATGAAAACAAACTATGGGACACGTACATCCAGAGCAGTTTTGCTGTGGCACCCAGGGAGCAAATGGGGGTTACCGGTAGGTGCTTTACTCAAGGGGACCTCAGTCATTTCCTGACGGTATATTGAGAATCGAACACATTACCTTCGGGGTACCAGTCTGAATGGGAATTATTAGTCTGAATAGGTAGGAATTATTAGAGTACTGTGTAGCATACAATCCCGGAAGAAAACTCAAGACTACAATCAAGGTGTTTTAGGGAGTTCAGGAAGAGTGCTTACAGACATAAATAATGCTCTTCGGAGTGACTGTGGACTTAGTAACTCAGCAGATATATTTCAAGCTCAAACAGAAACATTACACACTAAGTTGAAAATGTAAAAATGCATAATAAGTCCTCTTTAAATCAGTGCTACATGACTAGAGAGAATAAATAAGAGGGCTGTTGCATTCCATTCTGCCAAAAACCTGGTTAAAACAGAAGTTAATATAATAAATACTGTAATATTTCTATTTAGAAGCAGATAAACTCTGAAGCTTTGTGCTGCTGTGTGTGTTTAGTACCTCATCTCCACGGATCAGCTCCGCTCCGCCCCGTTCTTGTGCCTGACTGATCTTCATGTTCAATTCTCTTTCCACAGCTGCCAGCTCCTCACGGGCCTCCTGCAACTCCTGCACCTTGGTTTCCTTCTTATGGACTATAATAGCAGCCTAAAAGAACAAATTAATTCCATTTTACATTTATTATTTTTTATAAATTTTTGCTGGTTTATTGTCTCCCAAATGAGAATTTTTTAAAATGTAAATTTCAACCTGAATATATATTAAGTTCTAATATTTCTTAAAAAAGTTTATAATATGAAAATATTCATAAAAATTGCAACAAAGAAAAAATGATTTTCTGCAATATTTCTAAGTCATTAATAAAATTAGCAAATTTGCAACATTGATGCTGAAAAATAATATGTAATATTCAAAAAGTCTCACTAGTGACATTAGGGGACGTTCACACAGAATGTGTTTTTTTTTTTTGTTGCATTCCGTTTTGCTGTTTTTACATTGTTTTTAACGTAAACACACACAAGCAAGACTCGCATTTTTAATGCCGTTCTAAAAAATGCAGCGCTTAAATGAAAAAGTTCAACTTTTAAAAAAACATGTCTCTATGCCTTTCGCTTCATTCTGTGTGAATGGCCCAATAGACCTTCAGAAACCACTGTGTGTAAGAAGATCAGTTGTGTGGGACAAAGGTCAATTATACAGTCTAGCTGTCATACAAAAGTATCTGACTGACCAATCAGAATCAATTATTATGGAGAGCCATGTAATAGGCTATGATAATAGACATCTGGCAATTACATATGAAACAAATGCACACTGTTGTATTAGCAAATCAGAGAACATCAAACATTCTTTCATGTTCAAAGACTCGCAGGACAAAGTGCATCATCTCTCCGTTACGGTTATGAAGACCAGAGCAGAGTATATCAGATCCACTAATTCAATTCCGTACCCGACCAGACCTGTTTAGAACTGTACCTGCATTAAATACACTACATCAGGTAGACAAAAATGTAACACAAGCAATCAAAACCAACATTAAGCATTTTGAGTTGATGCATTTAAGAAAAAATAAACACACAGCCTAACAGCCCAAAAATGATGAGAAAGTGCATCCGCCGTGTAAGCAATACAAAACTTTGCTTATATCATGCGAACAATCTGCCTATTTTGAACAAATGTGCATATTTAAATGTGCTCTCAATAAGTAAATAGCCAAATATGAGCCTATACTGTCAAACAATATCAGGACTATTTTAGAAAATTCACTCTGAAATGAAATGCGGTTGTCTCTCCTGAAACTCTTCAGTGTATTCGTGGCTGTTGATACTCTTAGCAGAATGAAAGATTAACCTTTTATTCAAATTGTAAATAGATTATAAACAGAATACCAGCAAAGACCCTTCCCTTAATGACTGAAGCTGTCAATCACTTCAGTTGACGCTGTCCTCACGCTGCAAATCACATTGTAATTAGAAACCTTTAACGTTCTTTAGACTGCACAGCGTGAACACAAACAAGCACGGGACCGTTTAGAAAGCAGCAGTCTATCAGTAGGTAACAAATTGAGTCAAAATAGTCTTGGCTATTGGACCCACAGTCCACCCATACCTATTGATTACCACCACACCGCAAATGACCACCTAAATATTATTCCAACCGTTATATCAAATATTAGCAGTTCACCCGCATACGTGCAGGACTCTGGGCCAGAGGTCACATGGTCACCTATATCCTGGGTTTCCATTCTGGGCACGTTGGGCTTAAAAGGCTTAAGGGGCAAACACTAAATCACACATTACTCAACCCTGCATGAATAAATATAGTCTGCAAAACAAAATAAACGTGACTCATCAGGTAAATTGTGAAGAACAACACCTGTTTAAACTTTCAAAGTCACATAGGGGAGAAAGGGAAAGATAACATCAAACCTGCTGTCTGAACAGAGAGAGTTTATCATCCATGGGGTCATTACGCATCATCTTCTTTTCGATGAGATGGTTGATCTCCGTGTTGATTTCTCTGATCTAATGAACAAAAGACGCATTTCATTACTACATACACCAACGTTCAAAGCTTTGGAGTCAAGGAGTTTTCTTTTTTTTAAAGAAAACACTTTTATTCAACAAGGACACAATAAAATGATCAGAAATTCCAGTTAGAGACATTTGCTACAAAATATTTATATGGCAAATAAGTGTTATTTTGAACTTTCTATTCATCAAAGATGCTAAAAATATTGATAATAATAAACAAATGTTTGATTTTTGAAGGATCATGTGACATTGAAGACTGGAGTAATACTTCATATTTGCCATCACAGCAATAAATTGTGTTTTTAAATATATTCAAATAGAACATGATATTAAATTGTAATTATATTTCACAATGTTACTGTTTTACTGTGCTTTATTGAACAAAAACAGTTTAAAAATACCTTAAAAAAATCAACTTTGACCAAAACGATACTCAACAGTACAGAGCAGTGTTTGTTAAAGTTTGAACTTCAACATTAATATTCAAATCCATGCGCACAGGCTGACCTTGTCCTCCAGCTCCCTCAGCTCTGCTTGTCCCATAGCAGGCTCAGATGCCACCTTCTGTAGGTACTGCACCACCTTTCTCATGTTCTCCAACTCTCTGGGAAGCTTCTCAGACACCATGTAAGAGTTGAACTTGATGTCCTCCTCAAGTCTCTTCATGAGGCCTGTGGTTTAGGATCACATGTATGTTCTAAAGGGATCTCACATTGTGTTGCAATGCTGACAGTGACAGTGAATGTCAACGAAACTGTTGTGGAGTTCTGAAACTTGCAATGTGCGACCACAAGAAATAGTCTCAAAGTAAAAAACACATACACTGGGAATAAACGATTGAAAAAGAGTCACAAAACTACCGGTAGGTACAAATGACAAAAGGTTAAAAAAGTCGGCAAATCGCCATAATTTATGCATAGTATATCCTTTATAAATAGAAAGTCAGCTTTGTATGTGTGTGTGCTGGGAATCGAACCCATGACCATTGCATTTTGTCAGTGCTAGCTCTAACAACAAGAACACTTGAGTTGTTCTGGGACAGGTGTTATCAAGTGTAACAACTTACTCTCTGGCTTTTCGTCTGCGGCTGCCTGCTGCAAGTCTTTGAGCTGGATGTGAGATCTCTGCAGTCTCTGCTCAGCCTGGAAGAGCTACGCCAGAGACAAAACACAGCCTATGCTATCAGAATGCCCAGTAGACTGTGATTGCTCGAAAACAGGTCAAGGAGCTCATCCAGACATAAACACACAAACTGACGTATTCGTGCAAGTATTCAGACTGTCTCTACCTGGTTTTTCTGCTCCTGTTTCTGATGAGCAAGAGACTCTTCTCTCTCTTTCTCCACTCGCAACTGTCTGGCCAGTTCCAGCATGCGCTGGTGGTTTGACACTGCTTCCACCTAGTGGAGTAGAAGAACATCACAAAAAACAGAATCAGCACTGATTTTTCACATTTTCTGTGCAAATATGTGAATGAAATGGATTTAAATGAGTTTTTGTATTACAGTAAATTTGTTATTACATACTTTGATTACCAGCTGAACTATTAATTAATAATTATGCAAACAAAAATAGCTTTTGTCCAAATTCTGTGGGTGCAAACTGTGCTAATAGGCATTATATGGGGTTTCCTGTTATGCCATCTTTTCACTTTTCACTATCATGTCATCTCTGACAAATGACAGACTGTCATTCATTTTCAATTTGGGAGCTGTGAGGAGTTATAATCATATGCGTATGTGGAATATTAGGATGTGTTGAAATATCAGAACTTTTTTGCTGCCAGACCGGATGTGATGTATTCAAAATGATAAAAAAAGTGAGAATTACTCATATTTTTCCTCTAAAATGTTATTCTTTAAACACTATTTCAGTCAAATGTCTAGTTATAAATGATTATATTCTTATACATTTATTTTTTTGTTCTTAAATTTTATGTTCTTATAATTAAACAATTAAATAATTGTTTACATTGATTAGCCCTACAACCTATACTTTATTTTTCTATCTATCAGAAACTTACATTCGCTATTCCTTCATTTTACCATGGCGAATAAGCAACAGGCAAAGGCTCCTCATTGTAGTACACAAGATCCAGGGGGTGGAGTCGGATTCAGATCTGAGGGGTGGAGTTGGGTAGGTTTAGGGGTTGGTTTAGGGATCAGGGGGTGGAGCTGGGTAGGTTTAGGTCTATGTAAGGTGGGAGGAGTTGGATCTGGATCCGACTCATCCCTGTGGATTTCTTGTTCTGCAGTGAGGACCATCTCAAGGCTGCTTGAAGACCAACTTGAAAGTTTTGTGCAACTGCCACTAGGGGGCATAATGCACCAATCATACACAAATGTTTGAAGGCAGCTTTAGCTTTTTAAACAGTGACATCAGCAGCTCACTTTGATAGTTCTCTGTAAATGTATTTGCAGGTGCGATTCCATTCTTTTATTTAGTTTCACATACAGATTTTTATAGGATTTTAGCTCCTTACCCTCTTTCTAAGACGCTCCACCCTTTTGATAAGTTGGTCCTTCTCCTCCTCCATTGCAACAATGTCCTGTAGCGACACATTATTATCGTACATAAAATGCAAAACACTACATGACCAGATGGGACTTTGGCAATGTAGGCTTTCTTACCCGCCGGATGTCAGCGGTGGAGAAACCTGAGCTCTTCAGCTGTTCACACTCTTTATGGATGTTCTTGAATCCCTCCACCAGCTCCTCATACTGTGAAAACAATAGAATGAAAACAACTGGAAAATGCATAACAAATAAACGTCAGCATGAGAATCAAAATAGACAATTCTTATTTTTTTTATGGAATATTGCAGTATTCATTCATGGTTACCAAGATAGGATATTTTAAGAACTAAACTGAAGCAGTAAGTCAGCATTTTTTAAATGTAAATGTCTAGGGAGAACCACAATGAGTTATATTAGCAACACTTCTGATCACACTGTAAAAAAAAAAAAATGCATGGTCTTCCTCGGTACTTCTGATTTGTTTCCAGTTCAAATCTCTAAAGATTCTTAAATCAAGATGCATTTACTTGAGATCCAAAATGAAATAAAATATGAAGTAAAGTCTTGTTTTCTGTTAAATTGTTCAAAATGGAGTGCGTTTAAACAAGAACTAATATCCTGCCAATGGGCTCAGAAAATTCAAATTAATTTAAAGGGAAAACATTTGACATATTTGTTCTTGTTTTAAGTATACACCCACTTCAATTCTTGAAGACTTCATTTACATCTACATCTCAAGTAAATGTATCTTGATTTAAAGATGTTTATATAGGCCAACTGTATTGGAGAACAGGACAAAAAAACTGAGGAAGATATTAATTTTTTTTTATTATTAATTTTGCAATGCATTTAAGACTTTCTGCTCTGATTCAAGACCTTTTTAAGGCCGTCATTTGTAAAAAGGGCAAATTAAGACTTTTCAAGACCTGAAACCAGAAACCCATTTATCTGTGCCCTCATAATCTTTCATCAAAATATCTTCCCTTCTCTCTTGCAGCAACATCTCTTCTCATCTCTTATAGAATAGAATCTAAAAACAAATCTTTATATGTTCAGTAGGCATACCTGGTGGTAGGTATCAGCAATGATATCATCTTGGAGAAACTCAGCAGGAACCTCTAGTTTGAAGAGGAATCTGGCCAGATACGCTCTCTTCTTCAGCTCTGGAATCTTCTGTAACAGCCAGTGCAAGATGGGGTGCACCACAGGCTTACTGCCTGCCACCAAACCCTGGCGAAAACTGCTCCTGTTGAGGAATGCACATTTCAAAGCTGATTGGATATTTGAAGAACTTACATCAATTTCATCTTTCTATTTGAATAGCAGAAAACGATCTTGGCACCAACTATGGTGCCCATTTATCCTGATCTAACACAGCTAACAGATATCTTGAACGCTTTGCTGACATTCCCATTAAGTTATGAAAACGTTATTTCAGAATGTTCTCAGAACTGAAGAAGACTAGTAATGCTGCTAAAAAAATTAGCTTTGCATCAAATAAATAAATTATATTTTAAAGTATATTAAAATAGAAAACCATTACTTTTAAATTATTATAATATTTCACAATATTACTGTGTTTTTTGTATTTTTGATCAAATAAATGAAGCCTTGATGAGCATTAAACATTAAAAATAGTAACGTTTCCAAACTTTTCACCCAGGGGGCAAAGGGGGTTTAGCAGACATGGGCTGCTGTAAAAGGTTGTCATACAAAAATGAAATCTATGATGTCTGAGGATGTTGGAAACTTGTTATAAGGGTCAAAACAATGCTACCTCAAATTCTGCTTTAACTCCCTGGAATCACTTATTTTTATATGACAAACTTTTACAGCAGCCCATGTCTGATTTCCTACCCCCTGGGTAACTGGTTCTGTATAAGTTATATGTAACGTTACAATAATTACCTATACATTTTTGTTCACTGTTACATACTCGTTTTTCACTATTTCTGTCTTACACTTCAGATATTCCTCCAGGCGGTTTGTATTTCAGCATCCCCAAAAGAGTAAACATTCTCTTGGCTGTTTGTTCTGGGATTTCCTCACGTATATCAAGGGCTTGCTGAAACCAAATATACATAATCAAGACAAGATAAAGTGTATATATATATATATATATATAGAGATTTATTGTGCACCAGTAATAATAAAATAACGTTATAATTTTGAACTCACCTTTGGATCAATTTCCGCCAGCACATCATTTAAAGTCTGCAGTAACTGCATAGGCTCCAGAGAATCGAAAGTAATGAGATTTAAGTTTTTCTTAAAAGGCTCCCTGTTCAGTTGTTCAACGATAAATTTGAGCTGTTCGCTCATCTTGAAAGGTTTGTGACTTAAACCCAACAAAAAAAAAACCCTGACTAGCTAGCGATGCGTTGAAAAGATTTTATTTTTATTTATTGCATTATAGTTCTCGGAGCGTTGTCACAGACTTTCGTTTTTTATTTGACTTTTAGCTAAATAAAAATGATCAGAAATACTTGTATGAACTGAATAACTGCGTATACCGCTAACACCAACAAATCCTGCCTAGGAACCGTTGTCACACAAGGCCTGGTTACTAACAGGAAGTTGGTCATCTGAAGAGAACGCTTATTTTTTTAAAGTAAAAGTCCGCATTGAATACTTTTAAGGGTCTTTGCCTTTTTTAAGTACTTGTTTTAAAAAAATACAACAACATAATAATGGATAACAAAATATAAGTAAAAATATATGTAGGTAAAAAGGTGATATATACTATTGATCTCTGTGAACGACAGGGCATTTTGGATAAAAAGTATTTTTATAGTATTTTATTTAGTGTGTGTTATTTTATTTACCAAATAGCAACTGGTTCCTAATGAACTTGGTTTTCAAAGACCTAACGTTAACTGGAATGATACACTAAATATTATATTAAATATTTCCTTTGGAACCAAGGTTTTTAACTAAGGGTCCACAAAATAACTTCAAGCGGTCTTATAAATATTTTTTATGAATTAACGTTACTATTATTACAACTGTTTTAATCGAGTACCGTTCTAGTACAGTTAAAACAATATTTTCTTGATTTTATTTCTTGAAACTCCTTTGTCCATTTATTTGACTATTTTTCTTTATTTTACAAGAGCGCTAAACTAGAAGTAAAAACGAAATAATAATAAAAAAAAAATTAACACAAAAGAAGAAAGAAACGAAAGAAAAGCTATTCAAAGAAAATATTTCAAAATCTCCTTTCCCCTTGCATTTCTCCTTTCCCCTTTGCATCCACATATTTTAGATTCTTAACACATCTTTAGCAGTTTATGTGTGAGTAACTGGTGTTGTGAGGTGGATTCTGGCGCTGCTGCGTGCCGCTCTCTGCGCGTGGCCGTCTAGTTCTCTCTGAGGCGCGTGAATGCACGAGTACAGAAGGCATTATCTTCATTTCCAGTTTCATCGGCAATTTACAGAATGCGGAGGTGAAAACGGACGGTCTCGCCGATCGAGGTACAAATCCTTGACGGTATACACTGGTATTAGACCAGTTAGTATTATTTTTAATATCTAAAAGCTGTTCTTGGGCGAAAATCACGCATGCATTCAAACAGAGGATTATCGCGGAGGAACTGCCTTGAAACCATGAGCTGCAGTTGGGGGACGGAGCTGTGGGTGAGTACCGCCGTGAGGAGGCGAATGCATCTGCAAGATATTGAGCAATATAGCGCACAAAATGTTTACGATCTCCATTAGTAACATGCATATGCACATTAGTGATTAATTAATAGCCCGCCGTACCGCCCATTTTACAGTGTTGCAGACTGCAAATCCTAGCTACTGTTACAGGACAATGGCGCCACCAGGGGGTGGCCAGGGGTGGCCATGGCCACCCCTCGCCGACTCCTGGCCACCCCATTGGCCACCCCAATGGCCAGTATTAATTTTTGTAGCATCAGTTATGCATTTTATAAATAAGTCAAAAATATTCTTAACTAAAAGAAGACGGGGAATTATGTGTCGTGCCGTGCTTTTTAAGTGCCAAATGGTATACAGCAGCTTTTAGGTGTGTTTTTGCCACGTTTGGACAGGCAGGGAGGCAAACAGCGCGCTTTTCGGCGCCTCCCGCTTTTTTCACGTCAGTTTGGGTGACAAAGTCATCTGAAGTCATTCCATAGCTTAATGTGAGGGACAGAAGTATATTTACATCATTAAAATATAAACTCGTTTTCCCTCCTCTGCGACTGTCATCATTCTCCATTCATATTCAAACAGCACGCGCGCCTCTTGGATGCACGGTAAAACTCTCTCCAATATGATATATTGACATTATAAATGCATGATCTGTAGATAAAAGTCTGTATATTCGCATAAAATTACTTTATTTTCTTGGAGTTTGTTGCTGTTTTTAAGCGACTCACCGTGTTCTGTTAGATCACACATACATATCACAAGGATTATGAATCGGCATCAAACGCACAATAACTGTGAAACAAAGGAACAAATCGCACTTGGATTTGTGTGCTCAACATTTTTTCGATTTGACATGAGCTTTTAAATGCACACTTATGAAGCGCAGTGCTGCTGCACACTGTGACTCCATGTTGCTTTGAGCACATCATTCTGCACCCGCGATGTTTTTCATGTAATCATGCAAGAACGGGCTCAATCATGGGTTTGCGCACTGAAATATTATTAAAAGCCAATATATTTTGTTATACCTAGCCTGCTCAATACATTTTAAATAAGCATAATTTAATTGTATATAATTTATTTGTAGTTTAGGCTATGCACTTCTGACTTCTTGACAGTAATATATAAATATAAAATTGTGACATGATTGCCTGATTGAATTTTAAAAGAGAACTAATAGTAATTTGTTTTTATTAACATATTTAGATTTTATAAAATTACTGTGCAGATTTTTTCAAGAATTACTTTTTGCTGCTGATGTATACACTCATTAAGTGTATTAAAAATTCATAATACATGTATGTAATATTTAAAGGTGTTAACTGTAATCTTATCTTACACTGCAAACTAATAACTTAAAAATGATTAAATTCATCACAATTATGTAAGTATCTGGAAATTTGCTGTGGGGCAAGGACCCTTATATATCATATAATATATATCATTATATACAATGTAATATATATTAGTTGGGCCCTACTAATATCATTAGTAACATTAAATATTACACAATAAACCAAAGTATATCAGTAGGAGTTTCCTTAAGTCTTTCTGATAGTTTTCTACAGGCTGGTTTATTACAACAGTAGAAAACAATTCTGAAATTATGGTTTATACTGTAGTTTTGGTGTGCCACCCCAAGATTTTAACTGGCCCCATCTGGCCACCCCTACGAAAAATTTCTGGAGGCGCCACTGTTACAGGAATCTATCATTTCACGAATTTAGCCCTGCATTTTATGCATGCACGTCCAGATATTTGAATGCATGCTCCCTGAAGCACGTTTAATGCAGTTATTAGTCATCAGCGTTGACTAAATACCCTAGATGGCAATAATCCTGAGCTAATGCTGTCCCTAACCACAAGTGAATGAGGCTGGAGCAGGTGCACAGGTTATTCCCAGGCATGCCTTTTCTCAGCTTTGATGTTGCAATGTGTCTATAACAAAGTAACAATGTTGTTCTATTATGATATTACATTGTCTTAATATCTTAACGTTTTCTAATAATTTCTTGTCCTTGCTAGGCTAGCTGTAACATCATGGGACCTTTACCTAGTAACAACACCATAATGCAGGATAAAATATTCAGGGTTGTAAAGGAAAGCCTAGTGGTTAAAAAGCAGGGTGCTAACCAAAAAGGTTCAGAATTTCAGTCCAGGACCCATTTAAACTCAAGTTGTTCTAATATGTGTTGGAGAGACTAGAGAATTTGGGTGGGTTCATTTGTGCTTGTAACATCATTAGTTTAACAATTTAGAAATAAGTTAAGGGGTGAAATCATCTTGTGTGGCCACCACCCTCCTCAGGTGACAGTAGAAGCTGTAAGTCTTCATAAAATATTACAAGAGTGATATTTTAAAAGGATTTACAGGACTAAAACCAAGCTAATGGATGTTAAATGTCATAATCTGAATCAGCAGATTCTTCATTAATTTAATTAAAAGCTACAACAATAAATTATGCATTAATCCAATAGTATGACAACAGTGCTCCTTGTACTTGACAATAATTTAAGTTTAGGGATAAGTTGCTGATTTCTAAAAACTGCTTTAATTTGTGTCAGAGAACTATAGAAATATTGGTCACACTTTAGATTAGGGTCCAATTCTTACTTTTACCTATGACTTTTGCCTCAATAAACTCCTAATAGCTTATTAATGGTTAGTAAGGTAGTTGTTAAGTTACGGTATTGGGCAGGATTAAGGGATGTTGAATATGGTCATGCATAATAATCCTAAGCAACTACTGTAGTTCATGGTGAGAATTGGACCCTAAACTAAAGTCTCACTGAAATATTGAATCAAAGTTTAAGTCATTGTTCTTAAAAACACAGTTATAGACAATAAAACGATGTTGAAAATGTTACTGTGGATAAAAATAATAGTCGTGTGGCTAATAAACTTCAAAAATGTCTATATAAACAGACAAATGCTTTAAAAGCTGCTATGGGACTCACAGGAGATTCAGATCAATATGTTTTGTAAAAATAACCTTGTAACCGTAACCTAGTGGTTAATAGGTTTCAAAACAAGTTAAATGCTCTGTGATGGATGAAGTTTGTACTGTGTATATAGTGAGTGATAAGCATTACGGCTGGAGGGCTAGCACTGCTGAATAATGGATCTGACTCATTGCCAGTGTCAGACAATACTGCGAACTCATGAAATTATATGGGACGACTTGATATCTCTCCTTTGGGTCCTCTTTCATAGTTATATCAAATCCATCAAAGCAAAATCTATACTTTTTTATCTCCTAAAGTGTTCTGCTGGCACTATACCTTCATTGCTATTTCATATTTTGTAACTGATATGAACGTAAGACTCTAAATGTTCAGTCCTTCATATGTCTGTTGTTTTGCTGTTCTTTGCAGGATCAGTTTGATAATCTAGAGAAACACACTCAGTGGGGCATTGAGTTTTTGGAGCGCTACACTAAGTTTGTGAAGGAGCGGTCTGAAATTGAACTGAGCTATGCCAAACAGATCAGGTAAGATTTGCAACTCTTATAATGATAGATAGGGTCATGTTATCATGCTTTACTTGCTCAAATTGAATGACAATACAAGTCACATTTATTTATTAAGCGTTTTATACCAAAGAATTTTGTTTAAACAGGAAAATAACAGTGTTAATGTTACAAAATTCATCAGTTTTTATAAAGCTCAGCAGAATACATCTTTTTTATTTGGCTCAATTCAGATTCAATGTTGATTCAGTTCAGTTCAATAAAGTTAATTAATTAAAAACTGACTTCAACAGCAAAAGACAATAGGATCATTATCTAGCTCAATTCAAGTTTTTATGTTATCATCTGATACTATCAGTGCAGTCACATTATTCTCTGAATACTTAATGTGTCAGTTTTGGATGAGCGGTGTAACCAAAATATTATATCACAGTAATTGTATATATTATAATATAATTATTATAATTTACAAAAAAAAGTTATATATTCAATAACCATGTTGCATTCTCTATTTTTGCACAATCCAGTGAATTAAATACTATTTTTGATCCTCACAGATTGATATATCACTGCATCAGCAAAGTACTGAACTGTTAGTCAGAATTGATTAGTTAAGTCACCAGATATCTGGATAAAATATGATTCACATTAAATGGCAAATGTTCATAAAGATGCTGTTATTATGTCATTGAGAACAAACATTAAACAGGTCACATGTCCAATGTGTATTGCCATGGATACTGGGTTTCCACAGCTCTGACCTACATTTTTGTTATCCACCACTGATACTGTAATATTTCTTCCTGACTGCATTTTGGAAGTTTATTAAGCAGCAGTTTCCACTGGATACGTTGACCCCGAGGATACCGGATGACTTACCAGCATCATCTGCGCTCCTGCTCAAAGACATACGCAAAGAAACCTCAGCGTTTATAATAAACCCCACAGCTGGAGCTCGCCGATTTGACCAGACGCGCACCAAACAGGCCCTTTCTGTTTACATGTTCTGATCTCATAAGAGTAAATCCTCTTTCTGTGGCCGTTTGCTCAATCCGTGCATTGTTGTTCTTTTTAAGAAGTGTGCCAGACTGTATTTTGTTCTGAAGAAAGAGTCTTTAATTCACCACATCTCCCAGAGGCTTTTTTTTTGTTTGTTTTGTTCAGATCGCAGCCATGGGTGAAAGATTTATTAAGCTCTAAGCACATGTTAGCAGATAAACTGCATCGACGTGGATCTGCCTGGCCAAGAAATAATAGTCCTTTGAAAACCGCTGGGTTGGGTTATTCTAATGAGGATTTATTTCTGGATTTCGTAAGCTTTTTCCTATTAGCCGTCGCATATTGACACATAGGGCGGCCAGTTAGGCAGATCGCAGGGAAACTAGCAGACAATAAAGCAACTGCATCGGTGTGGTCTTGTCAAGAAACTGCAAGATGGTGATCTGCCTAGCAACACGTCAGACTCCTGGGAGGTACCGTTGGGTGTGTGCAGAGAGAGAGGGAGAGATAGAGTGAAGGAAAGCTGCAGGAAAAAGCATAGAGGGGGCGGCACCGTCAGCATGCGCTCTCACCATCATAATTGATTCTAAGCCATTTATAGGCCCTCTTCAAAATTAATCACATGATATTCATGTAAAAAGCAATGATTTTCTCGTTTTTACTGTGTCATTTGACGTCATCCGGTAGTCAATTTTCCACTCTGATTGACAAAGGTCAGCCTCATGAATCGGACGCCTTGTTCAGTGGGATGATACGATTATTCTGATGGTGACAATATTAGCTTTTGTTTGCGCCGCAGCCTCGCGTTGCACCACAAGCACCATTGGATGTCATTTGTCATTGACGTGCACAATTTCATTCATTCAAATTACCGGGATACAAAGGCACATTTGAAACAGTAAAATGTCTTAGTTAGTCTTGCTTTGTGCAAAACCAATATTTAGTTATTTTTGGTGAAAGAGATGTTTGCTAAATGTGCTGTTTTTTATAACTGAGAGGATGTAAATTAATTAACTAAATATTTTTTAGGGCTGTCAAATGATTAATCGTGATTAATCGCATCCAAAATAAAAGTTTGTGTTTACATAATATATGTGGGTGCACTGTGTATAATTATTTTATATATATAAATACACACACATGCTTGTATATATTTAAGAAATATTTTCATGTATATAGATTTATATATAATTTATATTACATATAAATATAAATATTTTATATATAAATAATTTTTTTTCTTAAATATACATGCATGTGTGTGTATTTATATATATATACAAAATAATTATACACAGTGCACCCACATATATTATGTAAACAAAAACTTTTATTTTGGATGTGATTAACCGTGATTAATCATTTGACAGCCCTAATTTTTTTCAATTACTATTTAGAGGTACACTAATTATATTTTGGCCCTCTAATGGTTAAAAAACAAAACTGCATGCATTTTGCAGAAGAACATTGTTTTGGTTGTGCTTCGACTCATCGAATGAATATGGTTATCCTACTGCTCATAAAACATTCACTACTAGGCTTGAAAGATATGACCAGTTTAGATGAAAATTATTTCAAGCTGTCTTGACCATAGACTGTAAAAAAAAAGATGGACGCGAGTGTCCTGATATGGCGCTGACATCTTGGGACTTGAGTCTGCGCAGTAGCGATTTGGGACCAGACCTGGGCCGTAGTGAGCAGGAAGTAAAGCCGTGAAATCAAGGCCGCGCCCTCACTCTCGCAGAATCTGTCGCAAGAACACACACCTGCACTTTTTAAAAAAATGAATTATAGAAATTTATATATTAAATTTAAAGCTCCAATCTCCTCAGTCCTCCGAAGATCCCGAAAAAAAAGTCTGCTTCAGTGACTACTTCGCTCAGAGAACCTGTCAATCACAGCTGTCAATCATGACGTCACCACCACCGTATCAATTAAATAACTAACTAAAAACAAACTTATTTTAAAAACAAACACTTGAAATTATATCAGCGTGATTAAAAACTTACAGTAAATGACAGAAATCATCTTTGGAAAAGTGATATGTAATTTAATTGTTTAGTGGGTCTCACGTGCCATTGAATAACATGGGGAGGCGGGATTTATGACCGTATACCAAGACCGGCCACCGGGGGGCGATCGACTTTTCAGGCATTGTGCGGCACGCTTGGTCTAGATATGGTACGTCCTTGAAAATAAATCCCAGTACAGCGCTACAACAACCCTTCACACAATAGATAATGCTTTACAATGGCCTCTGTTAGAGAGCTACATAAGGCAATTTTTCTGTTCAATAAAATACTGTTCTCTCGCCATCTTTGAAAAGCCAAGCTAATGTTGATCCTTGTTTTATCATGAGCTCTGGCGTGTTCTCTTTGCCAGCAGACTCTCGACTTTTCTGCGTTTTTATAAACGGGTGATTCCCCAGAGGTTTGAGATTTAGCATGTCCATCATGTCCGCATGTCAACCTTTTCCACCCAGTGTGTCAACTAACCTTTGACACTACACCATACATGCATCAAAGTGGCCGGTGACCAACTTTTCTCTATTTATGGATATGACGAGAAACGCACGAACAAGTGACGTATGATATAAACACTTATTATAATAAGCTTACCATTATGTATCAGGGTAAGACACAAACACGTTTTGGAACAAGGATTGATGAGGTATTGACTATTATTTTGAGGAAAAAAAGTTACTGTGTATGTACCTTTAAAATGTGTAATTTATGTATCACCACCTTCACCAAAAATGACGACTAAACACTTCCTCCATCTACCATTGGTTGGACAAATAGATAGTCCTGCCCTAAAACTTAATTGAATTTAGTTAATTTACAAACGGCTTGCTTATAGTTGTTTAATCAGAGAAAATATGTGAACATAAAATACTAACATAATTAAAAATACTGTTTTGTATGTCTTATTATAGGAATCTGTCCAAGAAGTATCAGCTGAAGAAGAACTCTAAAGATGAGGAGGAATACAAGTGAGTGAGAACAGTTGCCATACATAAATCATACACATGCATTGATATCTTAAACATAGCCATTTACTAATGATGTATCAGCTTTACTTACACAAAACCGTTAATGTCCTGTATACTAGGGTTCAAAAGTTTGGAATGTAAGATTTTATGAATATTTATTATAGTGTGAAATATTATTATAATTTAAAATAACTGTTCTCTATTTGAACATATTTTAAAATGTAATTTTTATACCTGTGATCGAAGATGAATTTTCAGCATTAATACTCCAGTATTCAGTGTCCCACAATCCTTCAGAAATCAGTCTAATATGCTGATTTGCTGCTCAAGAAACTTTTCTTATTATTATCAAGGTTGAAAATAATTTCATGAATCCTTACTGAAGAAAATAATTTCAACCCAAACTTTGACTGGTAGTTTACAAATAAATTAGTGTTCATTTAATTGGAGAAATTTTGCATAGGTTGCACCAAAATTATTTGTACAATTAAGCAAGACTGGCTTGAATGTAGAACAAAATATCAAACTTTACAAGTATTATTTAAAAGGAACAATAACATGCTTTTCAATCCAAATCTTTATCAAAAAATAAGTTTATTAGGTTGAAACCAATTAGTTAAAAGTGCTCATAAAACTGACATACAGACATTTTTAATGTGATTTAAAGGGATAGTTCACTTTGAAATTAATTTTTGCTATGTTTTAGCTTACCTCAAGGGCATCCAAGATGCAGGTGTCTTTGTTTCCGCAGTTGTTTCAATTTTTATATTTTTATCAAGTTTGTGTCTGTCAGTCATATAATGGAGGTCTATGGTCACCACCTCAAAGAGCATGCACAGAGAAGTCCAAATTAAACATGATTTAATGACTCGTAATTGTAAGTACACATTGATGGCCTAAGACATGAAACGAGTGGTTTCTGTGAGAAAACGAACAGTATTTATATATCGTTTTACATTTTTGTGATTACAAGAGGTAAAACGATATAAATACTGTTCATTTTCTCACACAAACCGCTCGTTTTGTGTCTTAGGCCATCAATGTGTACTTACATTTACGAGTCATTAAATCATGTTTAATCTGGACTTCTCTGTGCATGCTCTTTGAGGTGGTGACCATAGACCTCCATTATATGACTGACAGACAAGAACGGTTTGACCTAAAAATATCAAAATTGAAACAACTGCGGAAACAAAGACACCTACTTCTTGGATGCCCTTGAGATAAGCTAAAACACACCAAAAATGTATTTCAAAGTGAACTATCCCTTCAAGGGTCCATACATTTTTGGGGGGCCACTATGTATTTTGGCCTTACATTGATCAGCATTGATATCAGCATCAATATCAGCCATTAAAAAATAATAATAATAATAAGTTGACTACTATTGTAGTCTAAATCATGAGTGGGCCATTTTTAATTAAGGAAGAGAAACTCATTTTTGTCACATCTATAATGTCTCATCTTGCTTTTTGTTGATGTATTATAACGTTTTCGCTTTTGCTGTTAGGTACACGTCATGTAGAGCATTTCTGATTACCTTAAATGAGCTGAACGACTACGCGGGTCAACACGAGGTCATCGCCGAAAACCTGTCCTCTCAGATCACCGCCGAATTGACCCGCTACACTCAAGAACTGAAGGCTGAACGGAAATCGGTACGAACATGTCTTTTCCGTGCTTTTCTTGTCAGGACGATGCCAAAAAATCCTGCTTTCTAGCGATCATTTATGGAGAGATAATCTTCCAAAAAAAAGAATCAAATCCCTCAATAACATGAATCACCCATTCAGTGCATGTATGAAACTACAGCAATTCTTTCTCTGCGCTCCAGCACAGGCTCACCTCTTACAAATCCCGGGTTAATCGCGTAGGAATATGGTATTATTTTGTTTATGATTTCTCCCAGCTCCGTGGAATGAAGCCAAACCCAATGTGGGTCATGTACTGTATTCAGGTCAATGGAGTTTGAGAAGGTCGCCCTCCCCCCGCTCTTGGCCTCTCTCGTCTAAAGGTTCTCGCACGGGTTCAGGAGACCTCTGTCTGAGGCTGGTGGCTGGAAGTAATACGACAGCAGAGTAAAACACCACCGCGCACGAGCTGAGGGAAGCTTCATTCCCTCTGATGATGCATTTAGTCTGCCTTTTGTGTTCAAATGTCACTCTGAGAGAAAGTGGTCTTTATGTATTTTTCATAAAGAGAGTAGTGGAATGCCATGAGTGGGAAGACACAAGCGATCGCCTGTGCCAGTTTGTCAGGGAAGTTTTCGCTAATGAGAACCCCTAAATAAATGATTAGTGTTCTTCCAGCAAGGAATTCTGCAGTTAATTAACATTTATTGTACAAGAATATGTCTTTGCTGCCGTAATTGATTTCTTTATGGAATGACGAGGGGTTTGGATTCAGCGATAGCTCTGGAATATAATCTTTCTAACAGCTGCTGTCTGGCTTGATTGTCTTATATTTCATTTAATCAGCTTAGTTTCCAATTAAATGTCTTTTCAGCATAATATTTGAAATGGACGTGTTGGACTGTGATAGTTGTCACGACTGTGCAAGAGCTGAAATAGAATTTCCTAATCCTCAAACCCCCTTAATTATGGTAAAAAGTTACTGTACAATACAGTTTGTCATGGATTGTTTCTGGTATAAACAGCCACATTTGAAAAAATGTACTTTTGCTGATAATTTACTCACCCCCATGTCATCCAAGATGTCCATGTCTTTCTTTCTTCAGTCGAAAAGAAATTTAGGTTTTTGATGAAAACATTCCAGGATTTTTCTCCATATAATGGACTTCATTGGGAACCATCCCTACAAAAAAAAAGAAAGAAATTGTTATAGTTTTATTAATCAAAAATGCATTCAATTGATCAAAAGTGACAGTAAAGATACTTATAATATTACCAAAATGTCTATATTTTTTATTCATCAAAGGATCCTGAAACAAAATTAAGCATGTGGATCATGTGATACTGACTGCTGCTGAAAATTCAGCGTTGCCATCTCAGGAATACATTACATTATAAGATATTTTAAATTGTAATTAATTGTATATTAAAGTTTTTACTGCATTTTTGATGGAATGAATGCAGCCTTGGTGAGCATGAGAGGGAAACGAATCTTAACAACCCTAAACTTGTGAATGGTAGTGTATTAAATTGTAATTCTATTTCTTGTCTTTTCTGTCCTATAGCATTTCCATGATGGCCGCAGAGCGCAACAGCACATTGAGAATTCCTGGAAGCAGCTGGAATCGGTGAGTCAGTTTAACTGAACAGAACATAGTGTGACTATTCAAATTTCTCCTGATACTCCCTTCTCTTTCATCACCTGTCTGAGATATGAGCTAAAACTGGGGCGCTTTGTACAGTAAACGCTTGTGTGAAATGAGCCACAGGTGTTTGTAAAAGGTGTCTCTTTTAAAATAAGCAACAACTTACTGCTACAGGTTTTCATACAAAAAGAAAGTAAATATTCTGGTTTCACATACAGGGCTTAGATTAAAGGGATAGTTCACTTTGAAATAAATGTTTGAGATGTTTTAGCTTACCTCAAGGGCATCCAAGATGTACGTGTCTTTGTTTCCGCAGTAGTTTCAATTTTGATATTTTTAGGTCAAACCGTTCTTGTCTGTCAGTCATATAATGGAGGTCTATGGTCACCACCTCAAAGAGCATGCACAGAGAAGTCCAAATTAAACATGATTTAATGACTCGTAAATGTAAGTACACATTGATGGCCTAAGACACGAAAAGAGCGGTTTGTATGAGAAAACTAACGGTATTTATATAGTTTTTACCTCTTGTAACCACAGCCACAAAGCGCCAGCGCCCTCAGATCACTTGGACGTGGCTGTGGTTACAAGAGGTAAAAATGATATAAATACTGTTAATTTTCTCACACAAACTGCTCGTTTCGTGTCTTAGGCCATCAATGTGTACCTACATTTACAAATGTTTAAAACATGTTTAATTTGGACTTCTCTGTGCATGCTCTTTGAGGTGGTGACCATAGACCTCCATTATATGACTGAACGGTTTGACCTAAAAATATCAAAATTGAAACTACTGCGGAAACAAAGACAGCTACATCTTGGATGCCCTTGAGGTAAGCTAAAACATACCAAAAAATAATTTCAAAGTGAACTATCCCTTTAAGCCAAGATTGGGCCTTAGTTCCTTTAGGAAATTTAAGTAGCTTTAGAAAAAACATTACTGATGTGCATCTTGAAACTAACTGGGGGATAGAGTAACTAACTAGAAGTAGCACCACTACAAGCTGAACTACGTTTTTTTAGTCACTTTATCGTTGCATACTTTTTTTCAGCAATTAAAAAAATAATAATTTAATTCCTCATTTTAATGCAAGTTTCTTTGCTCTTTTTAGAGTAAGCGAAGATTTGAAAGAGACTGTAAGGAAGCGGATCGCGCCCAGCATTACTTCGACAAGGTGGATGCCGACATTAACGTGACTAAAGCAGACGTGGAAAAGGTATGGATCACGTGTGTGTGTGTGTGTGTGATGGAGAAGGGACCGATCCTATCATAAACCCCTCATTCTCCATGACTGCTTTCATCCTTTTCTGTGAGTCTGTGTGGATGATCCCTCTTTGGAACGAGGCGGTGGTGACGGACGCTGATATAACCGTTGTCAAGTTCCCACCTTACACCTTTTACTGTACCTCACCTGCTCCTACCTTATCTGTACTGCAGAAAATACCCATTTTGTTCAAAGAGAAGTTGGACAGTATGCACGATAAATCTGTGATCAAATTGGTACCTGCTAAATTTTCGTTGTTTTTTATTTGGCATTGGGCAGATATTTTAATAGATATTATATTAGTTTCCAATTCAAACAAACCAAGGAGGTTTCAAAAACGTAAACGGTTTGCTTTCTACTTTACACAGATATATAGGCAAAATTATAAACTGGAGCTTTATTATTAACCACTAAGGCTGTACAATGTATATTGTAAGTAGTATTCACCATGATTATAATTGCAAATTGAATTAAAACAATTAAGCGGCATACTGTGAATACTGAGGTGATATTAATGTACTTTTTTGAGGTCAATGATTTAGTTTTGCAATCTCTTGCTATTATGAGAGTGTTAACACAGAGATGTTTAATAGTGTTTCAAATTTAAATTAGTAAGTTTCATTCATTTTTGTGAATATTTCAAAAACTATCTGTTTCAATAATTTAATACAAACCCAATAAAGTGACTTTAGTGTAAACAAATAATGTGAAAAATAGTTCAATAATTGTTTATGTTGCTCAGGTCTAAAATTCACTGTTACGGTCCCATAAAATATGGGTCTAGGATTCCGGGACCACAACATAAAAGATCGACAACGAAAGACGTAATCCAAAATAATGTTTTTATTATAACTCAAACAACTCCCAAATTAACCATAACATAAGAGACGGGGAGCTCAGCAACACGGGAAGAGAAGTGGAAATACAACCCAGCTGAGACTCCCCGCTCCAAACTCAAGTTCAAAACTATAAACAATGAAGAATCAGTGGTGAGCGGCCTCCTCCAAGGACACTTCCTTCCGTTTTATCTCTGGTCTTTCCCGAGCACCACCAATCAAAACTAAGAAAAACGGAAACAAGACAACATTAACATAATTAAACTTAATTAGAGGACTCCAGTCCAGACGTTCGCGATACTCACGTAACACCTCCACCCCTAAATGGTGAATGGTGGGAATTAACAACATAAACCCACCAATCACCATATAACCGTACGCGACAATGTGTCTGCCAACACATTATTCTTCCCGGATACATGTTTTATCTCCAGATTAAATGATTGGACAAACAAAGCCCACCTCATCAAACGCTGATTTGAGTTGCGCATTTGATTAATGAACACAAGAGGGTTGTGGTCCGTATAAACCGTAACCGGACTGGATGAAGAACCGATATAAACCTCAAAGTTCTTAAGGGCCAAAATCAAGGCAAGCGCTTCCTTCTCAATTGTTGAATATGATTTTTGATGTTTCTGAAATTTTTTTGAAAAATAGCACACCGGATGTTCAATGCCATCAAGCCCCTCCTGCAACAAAACAGCACCTGCTCCCGCATCACTGGCATCCACAGCCAGTTTAAACACACGATCATACGCTGGAACAGCGAGAACAGGTGCCTGCATCAGGAGTGTTTTAAGGGACTCAAAAGCATATTGACATTCCGGTGACCATTTAAAACTTATTTTTGGACTCAACAGGTCAGTAAGTGGGGCAGCTACAGCAGAGAAGTTTACACAAAAACTACGGTAATAGCCCGCCATTCCTAAGAATCGCTGTAGTTCACGACGACTAGAAGGCACTGGAAATGATGTAATGGCCTCAATTTTGGCATTTACCGGTTTTACCTTGCCACCACCTACAATTTTCCCTAGATAGGTTATGGTTGCTTTAGCAAATTCACATTTAGCCAAATTAACCGTTAAGTTTGCCTCCGCCAACCTGTGAAACACTTGTTGTAGTTGATTGATGTGCTCATCCCACGTTGCAGAGTGAATTACTATATCATCCAGATATGCCTCGCAACCCGGCACCCCCCCCAAAACGCAGTTAACCAATCGTTGAAAGGTGGCGGGCGCATTTCGTACCCCAAAAGGCATTACAGAATACTGCAAGAAGGCATCAGGAGTAACAAACGCACTAACTTCCCTAGCACGTGGAGTTAGTGGCACCTGCCAATAGCCTTTAAGAAGGTCTAGCTTTGTCACGAACGTTGCAGACCCCACGCGGTCAACACAATCCTCCATGCGAGGAAGAGGATAACAATCAGGCTTCGTGACATTGTTAACCTTCCTAAAGTCTGTACAAAAACGGTCAGATCCATCAGACTTAATAGCGAGAATGCAGGGCGAACTCCATGAGCTGACACTAGATTCTGCAATACCATGTAACAGCATATAGTCAACCTGATTTTGTAAACGCCGACGTTTCTCAGGATTGACACGATACGGGTGCTGTTTAATTGGCGTATTGTCACCCACATCAATGTCATGCTGTAATATTTGCGTTTGGGACGGCACATCTGAAAAGAGTAAAACATAACGATTAATTAAATGTACAACATCTGTACGCTGCGAACAGGATAGATGTAAAAAACAGGAATCAAGGTTAGCCAGTATTTCAGAGTTGTTTAACCGGCCCTGTACTGTAGAGACAAGAGAACTTTCAATACCACTGTCAACTTCAGAACCGGACAGCGACCCCCAGGCCTCAGAGACAGTTTCAGCTCCAGATGTTCCTTCAGAGGAATCAGGTACCTGAAAAGCACTACAGACAGGAGAACACACTTGAGGCTGTTCAACATTGATCAAAGCCATTACCGAATTTACCTCCCCCGTATTATTTTTGTCCAACTGTTCACGATCATAATAGGGTTTGATCATATTGACATGGCACAATCTGCTTCGACGGACACGGTCAGGAGTAGCTACAATATAATCCCGGTCACTAACCTTCTTCTGTACGACATATGGACCACTATAGCGTGCTTGAAGACTTGAACCAAGAACAGGTAAAAATACCAAAACTTTGTCCCCAGCCTTAAATTGTCTAATCTTCGCTTTTTTGTCAAACCAACCTTTCATTTTGGACTGAGCTGCGATCAAATTTTTGCTAGCCAACTCACAAGCCCTATGTAACTTGTAACGAAAAGAGCTGACATAATCTAGCAAATTTTCTTGCTTGAACTCACTCAACCAATTTTCCTGCAGTAATTTTAAAGGGCCACGCACATTATGAGCAAACACTAAATCTGCTGGACTAAAACCCGTAGATTCTTGCACAACTTCTCGAACGGCAAACATCAAGAGGTGTACCCCATCATCCCACTCCTTTTCAAATTCAAGGCAATAAGCACGAAGCATTGACTTAAGGGTTTGATGAAACCTCTCCAGTACACCCTGACTCTCCGGATGAAAAGCGCTTGAAAAGCGGTGGGTGATGTTCAGTTGATCGGCCACCTGTGCAAAAACACGAGACATAAAGTTTGTCCCCTGGTCAGTTTGAATTACCTTAGGGAGTCCAAACAACGAAAAGAACTTAATTAGTGCCTTTACAACAGCGGGCGCAGTGATTTTGCGTATAGGTATAGCTTCAGGAAAACGTGTTGAGGCACACATAATGGTCAGTAAAAATCGATTACCGGATTTAGTGCGGGGCAATGGACCCACACAATCGACAATAACATGATCAAATGGTGCATCTACAGCTGGAATAGGATATAAAGGATATGGCGGTATGGGCGGATTTGACTTGCCAGAGACTTGACAGGTATGGCATGTTTTACAGTGCAGCTTCACATCCCGTTTTAATCCTGGCCAAAAAAACTGTCTCAAAATACGATCATATGTTTTATTAATCCCTAAATGACCAGCTAAGGGATTATCATGTGCCAAGCTAAGTATTTCACAACGAAACCGACTTGGCACAACAATCTGTGTGACAATGCTCCAATCATCCTGTGCAGAAGCATACGAAGGTGTCCATTTACGCAACAGGACATCATTTCTAACAAAATAACCCGTAGCCATCTCTGCCAGCTTTTCCTCAGAAACAACCAATTCAAACAAAGACTTTAGTGACTGATCACATTTTTGTTCAGAAATCAGATGCCTTCGAGACATATGCTCACCCCCAACACTGCACCATGGCTCCTGCAGCTCTAGTGAACTGTGCACATTTCCTTCATCTGACACTGTGGAATCGACATCAATAGGTATAGACCGTGCGATAGCAGTAGAGCTACTGTCACACGACATCTCAGACTCTCTACCTAGATCCACCCTAAGGCCATCCTCCACAGTCAAGACATCACACTCCTTAGTTTTAGCCATAGCACGCGTCACAGCACACACCGGAAACACTGCAGGATATTTCTTCTGCAACTCATCCGGGCCTTCAGCAACCAAAGGAACAGCAGTGACCTCGGGGTTTACCAGAATTTTTCCGCCAGCCAAATCATTTCCTAAAAGGAAATCTATTCCCTTAATAGGAAAGGTGTCGCACGCAGCCACTGCGACTGGACCAGACACCAAATCTGACTCGAGCTTAACCGAGTGCATGGGTAAATTAACAAACTTCATGCCAAAGCCCTGCACCAACTCACTACAGTTTAATGAAGTTTCATTTGAAAGAGGCAACACATTTCGAAGAATAATAGACCTAGAAGCCGCTGTGTCACGTAAAATAGTTACTGGAACTTTTACGCCGGTATTAGTCAATGAAACAACACCCTTCATAATAAAAGGAGAATAAATGTCCAAATCCGCATATTCAGACTGAAAAGGGCGTGACCCTGAAGGGGTTTCAATCAACATAACAGGTTTTGGTTTCTTTTTATTCAACAAAAAACAATTGTTGATCAAATGCCCACGCTTTTTACAATAAGCGCACACAGGCCTCACCTTAGCTGCAGTATCTTTAAAATTGGCCTGCTCGCTATACCCTTGTGTGATCGAACCACGCTGTGTTGGAGAGAAGAAAGATTTTTCAAAACTTTCTCTGTGCGTCAAAACATATTCATCTGCTAATATCGCAGCGGCAGACACGTTAGTCACTTTTTGTTCATTCAAATATGTTGCAATTTTATCCGGTAAACAATTTTTAAATTCCTCCATAAGAACCAAATCGCGAAGCTGATCAAAATTTTTCACGTCTTGTGCCGAACACCAACGATCAAAAAGCGCAATTTTCTCACGACCAAACTCAACATAACTCTGGCCCTCGGTTTTCTTATAGCTACGGAATTTCTGCCTATAAGCCTCAGGAACCAGCTCATAAGACCTTAAGACTGCAACTTTGACCTGATCATAATTTAAACTTACGTCAGGTGAAAGAGAAGCGTACGCCTCCTGGGCTTTACCCGTAAACACACACTGAAGCAGGAGAGGCCAAATTTCTTTTGGCCACTTTAAGGTCGTTGCTACCCTCTCAAATAAAACGAAATATTTATCAACATCTCTCTCAGAAAAAGGCGGAATTAAACGAATGCATTTATTAACATCATAGTCCATCTCCGCACCGCCAGCTTCACCAACCTGTCTAGCTCCTCTGAGACAGGCCGCTTCACGTTTTCCTGTCTCCTCTATTTCCAATTTACGCAGCTCAAAATCATGCTTAAGCTCTTTTTCCCTGAGCTCTAAGCGCCGCATTTCTACGTGTAGCTCTAATTTACGCAGCTCAGGATCTGGATGCGCACCAGCACGGGGAAAAGAGCTCACGGGGGAAGGGAGTAATTCTTTTTCGGCTAATTCAGCGTGCACTTGAGATTTGATATTTTGTTTCGCTTCTTGTTTTGAGATAGGTATTTTAAAATGAGCAGCAATAGAAAGCAACTGATTCTTAGTACATTGTTCAAATTTTTCAAGGCTCGGGTGAGCCACAAAGTCCTCTAGATCAAAATCCATAATGAGACCGAAAAACACGCAGTTTCGAAACGAAAGAGGACGGGGGAAGAAAAAAGAAACAGCGTAAAGCCTCAAACCGCCAACAACGAAATACAAAGTAATCGCAAAATACAAATGCACTGTGGAGTGAAGTGATTACTCAAAAATAGGCAGTATACCATTTAAACCAAGAATCAGCCCTTGCTTCCCCCTAGCTATCCTGCCTAACAAAATCTCACCTCTCTAACTTAACCCTTACTCTTCACACAGTTCTGCGGCGGGTTTTTATGCACTATAAACCAGTAAGTTTGTGAGCCGCTTTACGACACACAAAATCTTACGGATGTGCTCCCGAGATAACTGCTTTCACAGTTAACACTAGCCGCGTCCCCGTGACACTATTAAAACAACAAAATTAGGTGACATTCAAGGAACGACACCTCTTCAGCCTAACAGGAGAGCAAAGGCAAGCCAAACAGATCATGAGATTAACACTTCACTCACCTGCATTTCATGCGAGAACAATGTAAAAAAAAAAAAAAAAAAAAAAACGAGACGAGCCCCCATTTATGTTACGGTCCCATAAAATATGGGTCTAGGATTCCGGGACCACAACATAAAAGATCGACAACGAAAGACGTAATCCAAAATAATGTTTTTATTATAACTCAAACAACTCCCAAATTAACCATAACATAAGAGACGGGGAGCTCAGCAACACGGGAAGAGAAGTGGAAATACAACCCAGCTGAGACTCCCCGCTCCAAACTCAAGTTCAAAACTATAAACAATGAAGAATCAGTGGTGAGCGGCCTCCTCCAAGGACACTTCCTTCCGTTTTATCTCTGGTCTTTCCCGAGCACCACCAATCAAAACTAAGAAAAACGGAAACAAGACAACATTAACATAATTAAACTTAATTAGAGGACTCCAGTCCAGACGTTCGCGATACTCACGTAACATTCACTGTTGCAAATAAACTAATCAAATGATAAAATATATAAAATGCATTCGGAATCACAAGCTTAATCAACATTTACTAATACATTATTAAAATCAAAAGTTGCGTCTGTTATTATTATTTAATGGACCTCATATAACATGAACTCAACTGACCCTCCTCAATTAATATTTTTTATTAATTAACGTTAACAAAGATTTATACATACTGTAACAAATGTATTGCTCATTCTTAATACATTTTAGATAACGCATTAACTAATGGGACCTTATTGTAAAATGTTACCAGAATGTTTTTTTTTTATTATTTAAATGTTCAATAATAAGCTCAAAGACCACAAAAAAATAGAATAAAATATAGATTTTTTTTTTTTTCAATAAGAAAGAAAAAACAACTAATATGGCAGCGGCCTGTCTGTTGTTATTATTATAACAAGGCTAAATGATCAGATTTGGATTTTGTTTAGCCCATGTATAGATGTCTTCTTAAGTAACTTCTGTTATTAGTGTGTCTGTGACACTAATCGACTCTGTCTTTGTTTTTTAACATGTCTTAAAGCGGTGTTCTCTCAAGGTAGGTTTGAACCAAGAGTCGTCTTTGTCGGTGAGGAGTTTGTCAACTTGTTCGGTGTATTACCCATATCAGCAAAGAGTGTTTGTCGTAATTTTCGTTGTTTTTCGTTTTTTAGCTTTTGTTACGTTCACGTCTATGCTTGCAGCGAACCTTTCCTGTATTCACCTTCTACAAATGTACAGAATAAGACTTGTCATGGAAGACTGATGTTAAATTGAATTTCGATTGCGAAAATGGGCTACGTTTACGCTTAGGGTTACACAAAATCAATAGCTATTACTGTCACCCACAAAAAGTCCTGAGTTTGAGAGTCTGTTCACACTGTCTGGTTCATGTACATGATGTTGTATACAGTATGTACAGTGACCACTAAAAGCATTTAGACTCTTTAAATTGAATGAATTTCATTGCATTATGTGCTGTATTAAATCAAGTGACACAAACGCAATTCTCAAGCAAAACATTTCAGTTAGTTTTGTTTTAGATATGTTATCAAAATACTCTGACACTTTGGGGTTGCAAAATTTGAGTGAAACAATTAATGCGATGAACTATACCTGTTAGGATTGTAGTCTAACAGGTATAGTTAGGAAGCCATTGGTTATTTCTCAGAAAAGCTTAACCTTTTTTGCATATGCAACTTGTATTTATATTTTGTGTTTAATGCAATTAACATTCACATATTTGTGTGTGACTTAAGGATCCAGATGCTTTTTTGGTCTGCTGTTTGTGTTTAGTTAGTATGCATGATGAATGGATGTCTGGTGCGAATAGTTTGGATCATTTTCACATTTTGTTTTGGGAACATTCATTGTCATTTTAGTGTGTGTGTGTGTTTGTTTATTAATTTTCTCATACACTGTCGATATTCCATCGTGTTATTTTTGTCAGAGAGTTTAAAGTCACCAAGAAATCAAAATTGACACTTCTTTTATTGTGTGTGTGTGTGTGTGTGTGTGTGTGTGGAATATTGCAGTATTATTATAAATTATTTACCTGTTTACATCAATGTTTTTAGAAAATTCATTCAATTTCAGCGACTAAATTTTGTCTTGTTTCTGAAGCCTTTTCAATCGGATATACAGTACACTCACCTAAAGGATTATGAGGAACACCTGTTCAATTTCTCCTTAATGCAATTATCTAATCAACCAATCACATGGCAGTTACTTCAATGCATTTAGGGGGGTGGTCCTGGTCAAGACAATCTCCTGAACTCCAAACTGAATGTCAGAATGGGGAAGAAAGGTGATTTAAGCAATTTTGAGCGTGGCATGGTTGTTGGTGCCAGACGGGCCGGTCTGAGTATTTCACAATCTGCTCAGTTAAGGCGGGCATACACTGTGCGATTTTCTTCCGATTTTGAGCCGAATTCTGACTTGTGCGACTCATTTTCGTGTCGGACCGATTTTCAGCTTTGTCGTGCGTCGTTTGTCGTGCAGTGTTCGTGCAGTGTACAGGGAGAAACGAGAGGCGATTAACCTCTCACGATCGACAATCGGATGGTCGGATGAATTTCTGGCATGTCAGAAATTTTGGTCGCTCCTCGTGACTATATCGCACAGTTGAAGCAAAGCTACGAACCGATTGCCCTAAACTCAGTGTTTTTTCCCTTACTGCACCTGCGCGAAAACAGAAGTTTAACCATTTCATCTGCAGCAAAAATAAAATTAAAATAAAAACGAGCTACAAATTACTGTTGCTTACCTCCAGTTCGTGTTGCAAAATGGATAATATTACCCACCGTCTTCAAGCCACCTGATATGCAACACCTCTTTTATTATTTTGTCAAACAATGTTTTTGAAATAAACCTGTTTTTAATTTTCATTGATGATTAATAATGGCAATGTTCGGACATATTATAGACTGTTAATAGTTATTTTATATATAATTCATTGTAATCGACCTAAATGTTTTAGACAATTTTTAATGAGGAGTAAGATTAATATTTTACTATCCTCACAGCACGTTGGTTATGTGCTGTGAAAATATTGCGTGGCAAATTAATTATAATAGCGGATCAATTTAATAGTAAAATTAGCCTATAGGCCTCCCCTAATAATGATAATATAATAATAATAATAATAATTAAATGCATAAATTGAAAATACTAAATCATCTTGATACTGATAGCAGATGCTTGTTTTGACAATATCTCTGGATACATACACGTAAATAGGCGCAATCGAGGGGGTTATCGCAGATATTACACGTATAGTGTGAGCAGTGAAGTCGCAGCTCGACGATCGGACCGAACAGTGTGAGCACATAAATCCTGAACTTTGGCTTTGCATCGCATGCGATTTACTCGTTCAGTGTGAGTAGGTACCTTGCTGAAATCGCACAGACATCGCACAGTGTATGCCCGCCTTTACTGGGATTTTCACGCACAACCATTTCTAGGGTTTACAAAGAATGGTGTGGAAAGGGAAAAACATCCAGTATGCGGCAGTCCTGTGGGCGAAAATGCCTTGTTGATGCGAGAGGTCAGAGGAGAATGGGCCGACTGATTCAAGCTGATAGAAGAGCAACTTTGAGTAAAATAGCCACTCGTTAAAACCGAGGTATGCAGCAAAGCATTTGTGAAGCCACAACACACACAACCTTGAGGCGGATGGGCTACAACAGCAGAAGACCCCACCGGGTACCACTCATCTCCACTACAAATAGAAAAAAGAGGCTACAATTTGTAAGAGCTCACCAAAATTGGACAGTTAAAGACTGGAAAAATGTTGCCTGGTCTGATGAGTCTCGATTTCTGTTGAGACATTCAGATGGCGTAAAGAAGGAGTCAGAATTTGGTGTAAACAGAATGAGAACATGGATCCATCATGCCTTGTTGTGCAGGCTGGTGGTGGTGGTGTGATGGTGTGGGGGATGTTTTCTTGGCACACTTTAGGCCCCTTAGTGACAATTGGGCATCATTTAAATGCCACGGCCTACCTGAGTATTGTTTCTGACCATGTCCATCCCTTTATGGCCACCATGTCCCCATCCTCTGATGGCTACTTCCAGCAGGATAATGCACCATGTCACAAAGCTTGAATCTTTTTTAAATTGGTTTCTTGAACATGACAATGAGTTTACTGTACTAAAATGGCCCCCACAGTCACCAGATCTCAACCCAATGGAGCATCTTTGGGATGTGGTGGAACGGGAGCTTCGGGTCCCACAAATCTCCATCAACTGCAAGATGCTATCCTATCAATATGGGCCAACATTTCTAAAGAATGCTTTCAGCACCTTGTTGAATCAATGCCACGTAGAATTAAGGCAGTTCTGAAGGCGAAAGGGGGTCAAACACAGTATTAGTGGTGTTCCTAATAATCCTTTAGGTGAGTGTAGGTCACAATAGGGATCACAACTTCTGTTTCATGCTGAATTTAACTATGCAAATGTGCTAATGCAGCGGTAAATCAACCGACGGCCTTGTTATCGAATAATGCACATTTTCGGTTTTTGTTTATATTTGAGTGGACAGTGGCACTCAGTAAATGTGTAAAGCAAGTCATTCAATTCCAGTAGTCAAAAAGTCATTCTCCTATCAGTTAAACTCTACATAAAAAAAGATGAAACATAGCTAGCTTTTGCGTTATTTTTCCTGAGCACATCATTTGATTATATTTCTGTGTTCGATCTGTGCTGCTTGCGTTGTCTGTTCTCTCTCTCTCACAGAGCGCTTGGTTAAGTGTGTAGATCACTGACTCTATTGATCTGAAGTTGACATCAGGCTATGTTTATATTATATTCTGTAATCGGCTAATAGACTCTCACTGTTTGTTTACTTGTCATGTCAAAAGGTGATCGTTTTATTTGTCAGTCCTTGGCCTTTACGTTCTGATGTCATTCTTTATTGAAAGGATCTTAGTTAATTTTTTTCTCTCTGTCTTTCTAGGCGAAACAGCAAGCTCAGTTGAGGCATCAGGTAGCTGAAGACAGTAAAAACGAGTACCTGACATACTTGCAGAAGTTCAACAAGGACCAACACGAGCACTACTACACCCTCATACCACATATCTTTCAAGTAATTGTCTATCTTTATCATAAATTAAAAATGGTATTAAAATATTCAGTCACACTTTAGATTAGGGTCCAATTCTCACTATTAACTAACTATTAACTATGACTTTTGCCTCAGTAAATCCTAAGTACTGCTTATTAATAGTTAGTAAGGTTGTTAAGTGATTTTGGATGTAGAATGAGCATGAGGTCATGCAGAATAAGCATTAATATGTGCTTTAAAAGTACTAATAAACAGCCAATACACTATTAATATGCATGCTAATAAGCAACTTGTTCATAGTGAGAATTGGCCCCTAAACTAAAGAGTTACCAAATATTTGAATGTTGATGAAAGAAAAATATTTTATTTTTATTTTTAAGCTTAACTTTTACGTCTTATATGCATTGGTTGGACCATGAACTTCACAATGAAATATTGCATGGTTTAATGGTGTTTTCTCTTTTGCAGAGGATACAGGAGATGGAGGAGAGGCGAGTGGGCAGGGTGAGGGAGAGCATGCGGGTGTACACTGAGGTCGAGCGTAAAGTATTACCCATCGTCAGCAAGTGTCTGGATGGCATGACCAAGGCAGCTGAATCCATTGAGCCTAAAATGGTACGTAAAGTGCTACGGCTCCTTTATGCTGAAAATACACTGTGGTTCCGGATTCCATAGCCATCTGTTGATCAGCCTATATATTCAATGAAAATCTTTTAGGCCATAAAGTACATTTTTAGCAGTGTGGTTGAGAATCGAGAACTGGTTCTACAAAATAGCACATACGCAATGCCCAATCAGTGTCTCTGAGATCGGTTATTTTAATAAATCAGTCAAAAATATTTGCAAATCACTTTTAGACTCAGATTACTACTTACTTATGAAGTGTGATATTTGCAGCACTAATTTAGTTTCTAAGAATCTATAATCATTAATATTGGCAAGACTTTCCAATAAAGGTCCCTTTAGTTAAAGGGATAGTTCACCCAAAAATGAAAACTGTCATTAATCATTATCATGTCGTCATAATCATAATTGTCATCATGTCCTTCCAAAACCGTAAGACTTTTGTTCATCTTCAAAACACAAATGAAGATCTTTTTTAAGAAATCGTTTTGATGAGCTTTGTGTCCCTCCATTGACAGCTACACAACTAACACTTTGACACATCAAATAGTTCATAAAGAGATTGTAAAACTTGGGTGGTTTAGTCCAAATTTTCTTAAAAGACACAATCGCTTTATACGATGAACAGATTGAATTTATTCAAAGTTCAAATGACATCATTTTCATTTTTGGGTGAACTATCCCTTTAACAGAGCTATACATTTGTTATAGTTTTTATTAATCGTTCTTTTTTAATTTTACTTTAACAATAAACAGTAGTAATTTTGTTAGTTTATATTATCTCGGGTCCATTAAAAAAATATTAAGATACAATTCTTGATTTTAATAATGCATTAATAAATGTTAAAATAAACATGAACTTATTTAGAAGTCTTTTTTGTTCATGCTAGCAAATGGAAAATTAAGTGTTAGCATAATCATTAGCATAAGCATCAAGACATTTTTATGCACTACTGTTCAGTGTGGGGTCAGTATGATTTTTCTTGAAAGAAATCTCAGCAAGGCTGCATTTAGTAAAAACAGTAATATTCTGAAATATTATTACAATTTTAAATAACGTTTTTCTATTTGAATTTATGTTAAAATGGCATTTATTCTTGTGATCAAAGTGGAATTTTCAGCATCATTACTCCAGTCTTCAGTGTCACATGACCCTTCAGCTTTCAAAAACCAAAGAAGAAAAAATCTCCAAACTTTTAAATAGGATGCATAAGGTCGGATTCACATTTAGCGCCTAAAAACGCGTAGAAAACGCTGGGCGCGCCGCATTCTCCATTTTCCAAAGCGCCAGGGCGGTTGCGCTTCAGTTGGTTCTTGTCACATGACCTATTGTGTGCGTATGGTGCGCTTGCGGTATTCTGAAAAGTTGAGATTGCAAAACCGCGACTGCATCGCTTCAATTATGAGCGCGCATACATTTGAAATAACGAAATTGAGCGTGCAAAAGACGCGATATGTGAACCGGCCCTAAACTGGCTATAAAAATGAAATGAAAACTGAAAATTAAAAATTAAAGAATGAATAAGAAAGGGGGGCAATAATTAAGATGAGGACTTGTAGGACTATGATTTGTAGAAGCAGCACATAGGAGTTTTCCTGGCTGCGAGGTAGTTCAACTTTCCATATGAAGCCAGCAGATGAATAATAAAGCAGTTGAAAATGCTGACTAGATTTCTGTGATTATCGCTGGCCCACTTACAAGCTAACGAGTGGTGAGTAATAGAGTGTCGTCGCCCAGGTTACCATCAATAATTTACAGCTGCGGGGGAATGGCTGGAAGGCTGATGTGCCTGTTGTCTGTCTCATCTGCTAAATCCCGTCCCAGTGCTCATGTGGCCTATGTCGTCCTGTCCAAATATGGCAGATGGGAAGTCTAATTTCCAGCGCAGCACTAATTGACTCATACGAGCTGGGTTTTGCAGCAGATTTGAAGTGGCTTAGCAACAAAGACTTAAGCCTCTCTGTGGCTTTTGGGCTGTGTGTGTGTGTGGACGTAGAGTATGTGTGTGTGTGTCTTTTCAAAGATAGTGTGCTGGCCATATGAAGCAGCCCTCCATAAATCAACCTCCTACAGAAGTCATTGGTTCATTTGGTTGGGTTATGGATGCCATGTATATGCTAAAAATAGTCTCTTGGTCTGACCTGAACTATAGTAGAGGGATTAGATCAAGGGGATTTACAGCTGTCTTATTTCTGTGGTGGATGTGCATTTCATTGTCTGTCGTACATACATAATTGTTCTGTGATTATGACTATCTTTGGTTAACCTGTAGGTTACAGTGAAGTCTGTATTGCCAAAGTAAATCACCCATGACAGTGTTTCATACAGGATTTAGCTTCTTTAGCAAGATTAATAACTTGATAGACAATGATACTTTTTGTATTTATACAGTGATTATATATATATATATAAAATTGTTAAAATATAATATTATTTAATTATTTATATTTAATTTATTTATTTACAACTCTGATGCGACATGTGAGTATGTATCTAATATATTTTAAATTCTATTCAAAAATATTCTCAATTATTTTCTAAATATAATCTAATAATATTTTCTTATTTTATATATATATATACTGTATATATATGCGTAACTTTTATATATTTTATATAACAAAATGTTTAAGTTTTTCTTCTGTTGAATTATATTTAAAGTATAAGAAAATCCACTGTTTAAAATTCATTAAATTCGTGATGTTTACAAAGTCAATGATCATTAGTATTAAATAATCATGATCACAATAGTGACCAAAATAATCTTGATCGTGATTTTTTATATAATCGAGCAGCCCTATAACAAAATAACAGTTCTGGGCTCATTTTGAGTCAGATGTATACAGTACTTGCGGTTTACAAAATGAATTAGTTATCTGATTCAATACAGAAGTGAATAATTCAGTTTGATTCGCCAGTAGGTTTTAACTAATTTATTCAAAAGAACCTCACCAGTCGAACTCATTGGCTGTATTTGAAGTTGAGAAAAATGCAATAGAAAGTTATGTTGCCGTTTATATTTTATAGCATATTTAATTTTTTTAAATGATATACGTTACAGTGAACAGACTTTGCTAAATGAAATATCTCTGGTTTGTGTTAGAAAATGTAGCGATGATTCTAAACCCACTTAACTTGAAGAGTCATCCTAATCTCTCTTTGTTATAGCACAAAGCCTTACATTTTTATCCCTTTTTTAATCTCAGGACAGTAAGCAAGTTGTAGAATCCTACAAGTCTGGCTTTGAGCCGCCGGGTGACGTGGAGTTTGAGGACTACAGTGTGTCAATGAAGAGGGCCGTGTCAGAATCAAGCTTCCTCAATGCTCGCGGAGAGAGCAGACGCCGGAGCAGGAGCAAACTGTGGCCTTTACTCAAGAGAAATAAGGTACGGCATTAGACGGATCTGTGGATCATAAACACCTTCTAAAATCACAGATAAGCAAAAAACAGAACTGGACACTACGCAGTTATATTCAAGAAGTTTTATTGCTATTTGCAGGGGCTATTTTCAGCAGTTCGTTATAACAGAATCTTATACTGATGATTAAAAAGTTGCGATAATCCGATAGTGGCGTATATCCGAGTAAAACAAAAACATTTATGGCCGGGCGCGACTTGATTTTGTTCTTTGGGAATCAATTGGATGCTTCTAGTTTGCTATTGGTCGATCTTATTTGAGTGACAGGTTGTCCTGCCCTCACTCCAAAAAACACTTCATCAGAGAAGAAATGTCGCTAGGGGAAGGGAAGTTAATTTGATTAAGGATTATGAGGGCATATCAAAATATTGATGTGCAGGGATAAATTTATAATAAATACTGCAATAGTCCTTAACATTTTAATTTCATGGTAACTAAAGCCGAGTTGACACTGTACAACTTTGAGAATTCTGAAAGATTCTGAAGTCTTTGATCGCTAGTTTGACATGTTTACCGATTAATAACCAATTGCAATCAAATTTGACCTCAACGACAACTGTCAAATCTAAAACCAATAGGAAAATAGGAAGTAAACACGGGTATGTGAGCTGGCTGAATTAACATCATTTTTATTAATATCTTTCACATCTACTGCAGTCAGATTGACCGTGGTCACTCTTAATAACACGTCTCACATGGCTGTGCACTCGTAATGACAAATCAAGGATGTTAAGAGACTAAAAAGCAGGTTTAGAACTTCCCCCATTGAAGTCAACAGGGCGCAAATTAAAAAAAAAAAAAGGATAACACGGTGTAGGCAACACTGATTTTTGACGTTTTTGTCTGAAATGTTAAAATTGACCGGAGTTCTCCTTTAATAAAGCTTGCAATGAGTTTTTTAGTCACCTCATGAGAAGCACTAAACATTGGCTTTGGCCTTGAATATTTCTCTCTCTTCATCTTCTCTCTTCCTGTCTTTCTCCATTCCATTTCTCAATGTGCTCCATCACACCCTCATCTGTAGCTTATGTCTTTGTTAGCGTCGCCCCGCCAGCCCCCTCCCCCTCCCCCCACCTCCCCGTCCCCGGACGGCCTCCTCAACGGCCCCCAGTCCCCGCAGCAGCCCAAGGAGCCCCTGAGCCAGCGCCTCAACGACTTCATGAGCACCAAACACAAAATGCACTGCCTGCGGAGCCTGAAACGCGGGGTAAGTTCACGAGTCGCCACGTCACGCGTGTGTGTTTCCCGTGGATCTGATTGGACGACCCCAGACACTAAAGCATCATCAGCTCAGTTTGGTTCTAAAGTAATGTGTGGATGTGTAATCGGTGTCTCGTTCTCATGCTTTTTATCAACGCCATCATTAACATGTCTGTCTTAACAGTAACATGAAACTCCATGTTTTCTGTGTGTGTGTGTGTGTGTGTGTGTGTGAAATAACAATTTCCCCTAACACGTTTTTTCTTGTCTTAACATTCACAGCTTTCTCTAAAGCTGGTAAGTCTGACTTGATATTAAAATGTCCTATAAAGACTGTTTATTTTGTATATTATATATTTTCATTTTGACTACACACTGAATTTGTGATGCTTGAAGTAAAGCAAGATATAAATATTAAGGTTTGACAGTCAAACTGATCCACATTATAGCTGATCCTGTCCAAGATCTTAACTGGCAAGCTGTTTGTGTTTGGTTTGTTGGTTTTTAACTCAGAACTTTCTTTCTCTTTTCCCAGGGAACAGGCCAGGAGGACTACAGTCATCTTCCCCCCGAGCAGAGGAGGAAGAAACTACAGGCCAAGCTCAATGACATCAACAAGGACATCCAGAAAGAGATGGATCAGAGGTAAGTCATCATGCTGGGAATAGCAACAGCCTTTCTGCTAAATACCTCATCGTTGTTTAAAACATACACTACCGTTCGAAAGTACAATATTTCTTTAAGATAAAGGCACATTGCATTGAAAGAGAGTATATATAATATACGATATGATCTAACAAAATGTTCACATGCTTATTGTTCTTCTTATAATTGTTTGCAGGGACGCCCTGACTAAAATGAAAGATGTCTACATTAAAAATCCTCACTTGGGGGATCCAGACAGTATAGATCCACGGTTAGAAGAAATCACACAAAGCTTGGAAAAATTGCAGCTTGAGGCACATAAATTTGAAGTGAGTCAAATTCGGTCAGGTACCTTCAAATGTCAATCGTGAATATGTATTCTGTGATTTATGTGTGTTTTTCTCTCATAGTCAGTGTATAGTATAATATTGTATTGGATGTTTACTACCTGTATTTGAGTCCCTTATATAAATATATGTGTATTTTGTAAATTGTAAATATTTTTAATACTGTACATACGGTGTGTTCTCAGGGCTGGCTGACGGAGGTGGAGAGGAAGTTACTTGAAAAGGGATCTGAGTCTCAGAGAAGACAGAGCAATCATTTTGACTCGCAGGGCAACACGCCTCTTACAAACAACTACGGTCAAAACCGAGAGAGGTACTTCAGTCCCTAGACAGCAGGGCTGCCAAACATGATGCACAGAATGAGATGTCACATTTATTTAAAGGGTGCATGTAATGAGAGTTCAATTGACTATGAAAACATAAAGGGATAGTTCCCCCAAAAATGAAAAAAACGCTGTATGAATTCATTTCTTCTGCTGAACACAAAAGAAGATATTTTGAAGATTGTCGGTAACCAAACAGTTGATGGACCCCATTGACTTCCATAGTATTAGTTACCTATATTCTTCAAAATATCTTCTTTTGTGTTGAGCAGAAGCAAATAAATGATGACAGAATTAACATTTTTGGGTCAACTATCCCTTTATCTTTCATAACTCTAATGGATGCATCTCTGAACTCTTTGACATAATAAAAAATGTGTATGAAAAAAAGCTATTAAAGCATGATTCAGTACAGCCTCCCGCGAGGCATGTGTGACATTAACTGTGTAATCTGACTATAACGTCAAAGTTAATTTTGTCTGTTTTACGCATTGCATGTCTTCTGCACATAGTCCGGATGGCAGCTACACGGAAGACCCCAGCACAGAGACCACGATGCAGTTCAAATCACGCAGTACTGAGTTTGATGACGAGTTTGATGACGAGGAACCTTTACCCACTATTGGAACATGCAAAGCACTTTATCCATTTGAAGGTAACGGAAAGTGTGTTAAAAGTTCAAATGTGCCAGGAATTCATGTCTGCTCAGTGGTTATGAAGCCCTTTGTCAGGTTCTGGGATAATAAGTTTAAAGTAGTTTTAACTAAAATGGCTTAATTTTAGCATAAACTTTTAGATCAAAACATTTTTTTATATTATGAGGAATATGTCGAAGTGTATGTGTATATAAATTTATATTATTTTATGGCATAAATGCATACAAATTTGCATTGAGAAATTGCAGAATGGAAAAAAATGAACACGTTGAATTAATTTTAAGATTTTAAAACAATGTTTTAAAACATCTACTCAATTAACCAAAAGAAATGAACACAATACAGTTTATATAAAATTCTAAAATTTACACAATTATTTGCTTGTTGAATTAATAATTTTTCTTTATTTTTAAGTGTAAGTGTGTCTAAACTTTTGACTGGTTCATAAATTTATATAATAATTTTATGGTAGATATATACAAATTTGGATTGAGAAATGGCATAATGTAAAAAATATCAATTTAAAAAAGTACACATTTTCAATAAGCAACAATAAATGTAAATTTTTTTCTACACATTTTTACACTACAACATTTTACTTTACTAAATATATTAAAATGTTATATATATACAGTATATATATATAAAAATTTAATTGATAATTGGCAGAATAGAAAAAAATAACGGAAGAAATTAACTTAAAAAAATAATAAAAATACAATTAAATTTAAGAATTAAATATAAAACGTAAAAAAAATTCTCAACTAAACGTCATTATAATAAAAAAAAATTAAAAATAAACAAATGTAAAAATGAGTAAAAACTAGGGATGCACCGAAATGAAAATTCTGGGCCGAAACTGAAAATTCTGGATGCACCTGGCAAAAAAACGAAAATATATTATAAATATATATATATATATATATATACTGTATATATATATATATATATATATTAAAAATAATTATTCATTTCTTTTTTGTGTGTGTGTAATTGTATTATTATTAAACTTTTTAATTTATTTAAATAATCTAGGGAATTTGAATTTAAAAAAAAAAAATCAAGCCAATAAAATAAAATAACCACACTTTTATTTGAAGTAAAACATTTGGACATAAAATAGTCCTATATTAGAATAATATTAAATCTCAATATATTATTCTTCATTCAGTTCTATGTAGCAAATTTAGAGTTAACAGATTTATTTTTGACCTATTATCAAAATAAAGTAGTCCTTCAAAGCTATTATAATCAGAGCATGTGAACAGATAGCAGGCAGAGGATCAGTGGACAAGAGGATAGTGTCATTTTACCTGCGAAACTGGTTATTGAATGATGAAAAAAGGTATTTTTTAATGAAGTTGACACGCTTGTTTTGGAAACAAAAAAAAATTGACGTTTTTTTTGGGTCTGTAGGTCAGAACGAAGGTACCATATCCATGGCCGAGGGTGAAATGCTGTACGTAATCGAGGAGGATAAGGGTGACGGATGGACCCGTGTCCGCAGAAACGAGGACGAGGAGGGATACGTGCCCACATCCTACATCAAACTCTTTTTGGACACGAATGCCAAAGGTGCTATGACATACATATAATCCCACGCCACAGAACACCCGGAAAGGGTCATTAGTGAACGCCGTTTGTACACTGTACATACAGTAGAAGATCATGAAAATGTTCTCATTGAACAGGACGCAGAGCAATTTCTGTTTGTACATGTGTCATTTCTCGATTTTGGTCTTTATTTACATTTTTGAATTATTTATCTCTCAGACTTGTCCATAAGGGTAAATTAGGCAATAAAGACACAGCTGCTGTGAAATTTTGATATATCTGATGGAATGGCATTATATACAGCATTATAGCTTGGCATTATGGTGGTTTTCTGCTATAACCAAGATGTTTAGATACTCATCATGTTCATATTTTTTAACGATCTACATGCAATCAAATACTTTTAGATTAGCAGCCAATGTCATGAGTGCAAAGACTAATATTCTGAAACCTTTTGGCAATAAAAAATCATTTACTAATATTTTGACCTTAAAACTACAAAATAAGAAGCAATCCTGCATTTTAACTCTAGTGTTTTTAATTGTAATAATTTTGTAATCTTTTGCATGAGAGATGGAATAGAATATTTTCTCAGGTATGTTTACGTTGGTCTACATCCTTGTACCTCAAAAATCCTGAATATACAGGGTTTTTTTCTTTCCCCTGCGGCAAATCACATTCGATTTAAATGCATATCATTAAATGTGAAGAGCTCAAGTAATTAATGCATGTATCTTTGAGACTTTAGCTAGCTTTGCATTTACTGCTGTACAAAGAAGTAAAAAACATACTCGCGAACCCATAGTTAACACAATGCCTTTCAGTGTAGTGAGTGTTGAAGCAATAATTCAAAAGATGCATGTTATTTGTACATTGACCAGCATGGAAAACAAAGTTTCCAGAAGGTCGACGCAGTGTGTATTAGGAATATTTACTGCGCTCTACAGTATATGCATGCTATAAACTACTTATTGCTGCTTATTTGTCCATAGCATTATCAGCAGCTGTTGATAGTGTCGCAAGCTAAATATACGAACAGTTTTGTATCGTTTTATACCGTCCCTGTCTTTAATTCACATGACATAGTGGAGCTGCACTGTGAAGTTGATCTTCCGTGGTTTTTAACCCATCATGTCATTGCTGTCTGTGAATCAACGATTGTACAGGAATGTCATAGTTCGATTCTTATGCAACATCTCTAACATGTCTTGTGTGATGTTTTTTTTTGTTTTTTTTTTTTTTGCTTTTTGTTTCTGTTCCTTTCTTTGCAGATCCCTAAAAGTGTTTGGCTGGCACAGGAGTGGCAGGGCAAGCGTCCTTGCGTGAAACGTCCTCCTCTTGTAACTGTAGTCAGAGATGTGGGACAATGTGGGACTAACTGAAAGGATATTCCATTTTTAACGCAACCTCTCTTTCACTGAACTCCTCTCGTCTGCCATAATAATGCAAACCGATCTTTTTCATGACTAGCGTGCTGATTATTTGCTAAAGCTTGCTTCTCGTACGGACCTACAGTAGAATATTTAGCCGTAGCTGCTTGCCGTCAGATCGGAGCCTTTAGGTTTGTTTGCAGAGGCACAGAGTAAGTGCCGTGTACATGTCTTGTTATTGCCTGGCTTGCTTCAGAGCCGAGAGGAGTTTTCTCATGAAGACGTTAGACTTAATGAATATTTGTCAGTGCAGACTGTTCAGTTGTGTGAAAACTATAAAAATGTGGGGGATAAATGGGACTCATTTTATACGTTATAGGCTTGCTTTGTTTTGTTGTACAGTGTTTGCAAGGCGGCACTGTATTTAAACTAAATCTATTTAAAATAAAATACCCATTAAAATGGCAATTTTATTTCCTATGATGATGATGACTGAATCAATGGACATATCAAAAGGTTTGGGGTCAGTAAGATATATTACATTTTTGGAAGAAAATTAATACTTTTATTTAGCAACCATGCAAATGTTTCTTGAGCCGCAAATCATCATATCAGAATGATTTCTGATTTCTGGAGTAATGATACTGACAATTTTTTGCATCACAGGAATGAATTACATTTTTAAATAGTAAGATATATAACATTTTTCACACAATATCACTTTTTAATTTTTTGGCAAATAATGCAGCCTTGGTAAGGATAAGAGTTTTATTTCAGAAACATCTTACTGACCCCAAACTTTAGGGGTCTTTAAACCGACTAATGATCGAATGTTTTTTAAAATGTAAAGGGGTCATGACATGGACTTTTTTTTGCACCTATTTTCAACCTTCTGACCCCGTCTGAAACGTTCTGTTTGTAAGGGGCGGCTACTTTAAGGCCGTTTGTCCACCAAAGCGTTTTCCACGAGCCTGGCGTATGCTTTCAATTGTTTTCAATGGGAGCGCCGCGTTTTTTAAACGCCATGAGCGTAAACGAGGCGCTGAGCGTTTTTTTTTTCACGCTGAAGCCCCGAGCGCCCGGCGTTTTTTACTCGTTGCCGAGAGTTGAAAAATGTTCAACTTTGGATAAAACGCAGCGCTCATCACTGTCACTTCGTTCTTACCCAGCCGTCCAATCACAGTGGAGGAGGGGCGGGACTACACACCGACCAACTGTCACAGCATTCTTTCAGTACAACGACATCAACCAACAAAGCTAACCGAACAAAATAAATTTTTACTATGAAATAAATTATCTGCGAAATCAGTTAAAAGTAAACTGTGCTGCGGATATTCTGTATCATAGCAACGAAACGTCTCAACGTAAAAAACGCTGCTCTCTCTCCAAAAAATGCTCCAAAGCACAGCGTTTTCAGCAGAGCGTCTGGCGTTTTCAGCTGGCTAAAAACGCTTTGGTGGACACACGGCCTAAGAGTTGTCAGTAAACGGCATGTTATGATTGGCTAACGTCATTGCACAGGAAACCGTATTAACGTCGACTTAGTATAAACATCAGTAAGCGTTTCAAAAACATCCATATAAAATATAATTTACTGACGAAGCCTTATGAAATCGTTGTGTGATGCTGCTGCTGTCAGATCCAATACAGTTGGGTGCTTCGTCTTCCAACAAAAGTTTCTTTGTGAGCCTTGCTGACAAAATGCTCCTTACAAACATATAATCCTATGACGCGATCTGGGACGGCGGATAGATGTGTAGATCGCGTCAATGATTATAATGAGTTCTATTGGCTTTTGACGCGATGCTATGCTCACAACCAGTGTTGGCAAATTTAAGTCGCCGTTAAGCGACTGAATGGCAGTGGGCGGGGCCTATGGTGCGATGATGGATAACTATTCGTCATATGCAAACGTATTAGCCTGTGTCGTCACAGATCCCGCAATATCAAAACGAGCTGTTTTTGGATCTTAATTAAACGAAATTGTGGATGTTTGAATGGTGCAAAGACCTCCTACATGTCAAAACATCGAGGCAAATTTGATTTTGCATGTCACGACCCCTTTAACAGACCGTGAATGTCATTGTAATATATGCATACTGAATTGTTTCTTTTCCAACTGTATTACTATCAATCTCTCTGTTTGTAAATTCAAGCTATCATTTTACCTTAACACTGCTCTTTTGTTGCCTTGCAAGCACTGGTATTTCCATAAGGAAATGCAAATCTGGTTATTATTATTACAATTATTATTATTATGAATGCATAATCATCCCCTACATTTTGTGTGAGGTGCTGTTGTAGATGAATAGTTCTCTATGGCAGGTGAAGTGGTAAGCATCTTTTCTGGTTCTTTACTCTTTCCTCCCAGAGAAGAAAGAAGTGTCACCTCACTCACTCATTCACACTTTCTTCCTGCGATGTGCACACACACACACACACACACCACAGCTGCTCCCTTCTTTCTCTCGCTCTCTATCACCTCCTCTTCTGTTTCTCTCACTGTTGCTGTATCTTTCTTCTTTTCATATATTTTTCTACATCTGTAGCCCTGTTTTGATTTTGATTTTACCAGAGGATGTCTGGTCAGCTAAATAAGAAAAAAATTGTCTTAATCAAACACTATTATAAAAAGAGCAAACTAATTATGTTTGTCGGCTAACTTGGAAAGTCTAATCTCGTGTGGATAAGCTTGTCTGCAATTATTGTTTCACAACTACCCCAACTAAAGGCCCGTTCACTCCAAGAATGAATACTATGAAGACAAATATAACAATAACAACATTAGCGTTCACACAATATCTTTTTGTTTAATCGAAGAGTGCTGCAGTATTGTCATCTGCCACTTTAAATGCTCGAGCTCGGAAAGTGATTCCAACAATATCGTTTTTCTGTGCCGTCATAGTTTTATGACCATTTTAAACGATTTTTAGAACTAATATCTTTATCGTTATAGTTATTCTCCTTGGTGTGAATGGCCCTTAAAGCTAAATATCTTATTGCACTGCCTGGTAGACCTCATGGCGCTTTTCCACAGCTGGTACGGCTCAGTACGGTTCGGCTCGCTTCGCTTTTCCACTGCATGGTACGACTCGGCTCGACACTTAACAGCTCGGTTCGCTTTAGCTCGGTTGCTTTTCCACTGCAGTTAGTACCGCTTTAAAGTTGGTGGGATTATAGACTGATCGATAATAGCGGTGGCTGTTACTGGCTATTTAAATCTAGCGGGTTTGGTTTCTCGTGCCGATATCTATTGGTCGCAAATACAATGATGCTGGTAGTGACGATTCTGTCTGACCAATCAGTGATCTGCAGTGTTTCACGTCACATTTAGTACCGGTATGGTACGCTTGGAACCTCAACAGACCAGGTACCATTTAAAGCGAGCCGTACCGTACCGTGCCATGCCGTGGAAAAGCGCCACAAGTGAGCCGTACCGAGCCATACCATGCAGTGGAAAAGCGCCAAAGCATGCCGTACCGAACCGTACCGTACCATACCGCACCGTACCATGCAGTGGAAAAGCGCCAAAGCGTGCCGTACCGAACCGTACCATATGTACTGTACCATGCAGTGGAAAAGCGCCAAAGTGTGCCGTACCGTACCGAACCGTACCATATGTACCGTAACATGCAGTGGAAAAGCAGCAAAGTGTGCCGTACCGAACTGAACCGTACTGTACCATTCAGTGGAAAAGCGCCAAAGCGGGCCGTACAGAAGCGAGCCGTACCGTACCATCCCGTGCAGTGGAAAAGCACCACAAGCGTGCCGTACCGAATCGTGACGTACCGTATCATACCATGCAGTGGAAAAGCGCCATTAGTTATAAATGTAGATGTTTTGCCAAGTTTCTAGGTAAATGGTTAGTTGGCTGATTTAAGATAGTAATAGTTGATACTAATACTGTAAGAAATCAGAAATGAGGTATTATTTACTGTGAAATTTCACTAATAATTACAAAGAAAAGGCAAGTAACAGGATTAAATGTCATTTTGATGTAGGACTAAGGAACCGTTTACACGACACTGTTTTCAACTAAAAACAATTTTTTTATGCATTTTGGCTGTTCATTTACACGACAACAGCGTTTTGAGGGCCTGAAATCGCAACTTAAAAAAATTAGCTTCACAGTGCACGTTTTTGAAAATTAAACTTTTATTGTCTCCGTGTAAACTACAAAAATACAAATTTGTGGAAGCGGTGACGTCACATGCATGTATATTGCATAATTCACGGTTTTTACTCGTTTTTACTGATCTGTGTGAACAGGGTTTCGGGATCGGCATTGCCGTCTTTACATGAAACTTTTAAAAAACGCAAAAGAACAGACTTTTCCGGTTTTAGTACATCGTTGTGGTGTAAACTAAAAAGTATTTTCTTGTCAAACTTTACTCCAATAATTTTTATTTCGAAAAATCTTTTTTACAGTGTGCTGACAACACTGGCAAAGATATATGTCTCACTGCACTATACTGGAATGTCACTTCTGAATCAGTACATGAAATCCCAGGTGTCCTCTATTAATAATTTTAACTTTAATTGGCATTTAGAAAAGTGATCAGCCTCTTTTTTCTCTCTTCTGCTGCTCTTTTTCTTTCATTCTCTCTCTCTCTCTCTCTGTCAGCGCAGTGGATGTGGCTGTGTATGGTGTAGCTGTAGTGGTGCAGTCCAGTAGATGTTGATGGTGGTCCTCAGCTGGTGCTGTGTTTCGACGCATGCATGCTTGCCCTGTCTCTGTGTGTGTGCCAGTCTTAGGGGGTCCAAGTCTCCATAAAGTTCAAGCCTTCGACTTCTGATGGTTGAACTTAAGCTTTTTGAATTGTGTTTGTGCCTGTTTATTTCCTTCTCTACTTTATCTTGAGTGTTTTATTTCTTTTGGAAAAGACATGCATGGTCTTGTCTCTACACATCCCCTTAAGTTATTCTTTTAAATTGTTTACACCGTTTTAGATTCTTTCTATTTTTTGAGTTTCTCTGAATGATTGATATCCAGGTCCAAGATTAACAGTCACCAAGTAAATATATTATTACTTGTCAATTAACTACTAAGAATAAAGTCGATAAAACCTGCTGGTTTTATCTGTTATAAGTGAATCAAATGTGATTCAAAGACACATAAAATATGTAACACTTTTAATAAAATTTCTTAATTTTCTTGCACTAAAACAAACTCACTACATGTCTTTGTTCTTTTACACAACGACCTGCAGTGAACCAAACTGTGTTTTGAATAAACATCTTGAAAAATATTTTTTTGCTCAGTTACTACTGTTAATTTTGGACCCAGTCAATATCATTCTGATTTCATTTTTTGATGTTAAACGCAAGTATTTACCTCATTCAGGATAGATTTGGACTGCTCTTCAATAATAATAGGTTCTGAACGTTACGAATACGGTCATATCCATTCATGAAGAAACACTGCAGAGCTGAAATGTCTGTTTTTCTGTATATTGTGCTTTTGAACTTGCTGGATCCCTTCCTTCGAAGACCTCATAAACATAAAACTGCCAAATAAAGTGTGAAAGGCTTGTGACTTTTTTTGCAAATGCTAACCAGTATAGTCGACAAATGATTTGAGTTTTATTTCAGTTATCAAATCATTCATATTGTAAAAGTCAAAATTGTATGTCTGTCGAAACTGAGCAGTTTTTATGTAGAAGTTTAACAAATTAAAGGTCATTTTAAAATGGTTCTATTTGTCCTGTTTCTCATTTAACTAAATGATTGTGTAACGTTGTGAAGATAAGCTGGATTTAGTTCTGGACCTTGATTTTACATCCATTATTGTTTATTGTAACAAAGTGAACCTGGTATTTACTGTGGTCTTGCACAGATTACAGCATGTCATTCAACCCATTTATGTTTCTAATTTAGTTCAATTGTACTGCTACTGTATGTTAGCGAAGTTTGATTTTTATTTATTTAGATATGCTGATAATTCTATCACCCCCGTGTCATCCAAGATGTCCATGTAATTCTTTCTTCAGTCGAAAAGAAATTAAGGTTTTTGATGAAAAAAATCCAGGATTCTTCAATGGGAACCAAACGGTTCAAGGTCCAAATGAGTCACGAACGTGCGTCACAGAACAGAGCAAGGCAACCATTAGAGCTTATAAAACTTAAACTTTGTTATTTTTTTTTTTTAATGAGTGATCGTTTTGCTTGATAAGACCCTTATTCATCGTCTGGAATCGTTTAAAGCCCTTTGAACAGTTTGCAGTTTGTACTACTGAAAGTGTCTTTTGGACCTTGAACCGTTTGGTTCCCATTAAAGTGCATTATATGGAGAAAAATCCTGTAATGTTTTCACCAAAAACCTTAATTTCTTTTTCACTGATGAAAGAAAGACATGGACATCTTGGATGACATGGGGGTGAGTAAATTATCAGCTAAAGTTTTTTTTTTAAGGATGTTATATGTATTTTAATATTTGTCTGTGTTGTTATTGTTAACTAACTCTAAAACAATTTAATACACTAAAATAATTTTCAGTCATTAAAATAAAGCTAAAATATTAGATTGAAAAAAATTCAACTGAAATTAAAGCTACATAGAAATAAAAAAAATGCCTAATGCACATTAAATGAAAAAGCCAATTTGAATATTAATAAATATTATAATAATATATAAATAATAATATAAATGACACTATTCAAATTATTTTTTGCCTGCTGTCTGCAATCCTTCCAGAACAGACCTGCTACCCATTTTCAGGTCACGACCCCACTACCCTAAATGTGACCACTAGGGGGCATCAAAGAACAAATGAAGTGTCGTGAAATTCCCAAATGTGTTTTATGATAATTACTACAGTAGTCAGACACAGGGGCGTCCTTAGGGCAATGCAACTGGGCGACCGCACCGGGTCCCGTACATAGACTGTAAAAAATAGGTCCCGTAGCAAAATCCTCCCACGCCCAGTCGTGAACGGACCGAGGGGATCACCACCACACCACAACCCCAAACCAAGCGAGCCCCCAGCCTGACATTACTTTCTAAAGTCCAAGAACATGAAAAATGTTACATCAGAAGCATGACAAATGGGTCCCACAGTTACGCAATTATGAGCAAGAACAGAGATGTTCTGACACAACAAAGAAAGAGTTGTTTTAAGGTCTGTTCTGATGGAGTTAGATTATTGCAGCAGTGCAAAGGTTCAAAAATAGCACACAAGTACATCTGCATCCAGTATTGCTGGGAGTAAAAACAAAGATGGGCCTAAGTTGAGTTATACAATGCATTATCTAACATAACGGCCATTAATTTGATTGGATTTGTCGCGAAACGCCATTACATAAAATCTCAGGAGCAGCCTCTTCTCATGACTCTCAAGAAACCCTCAACCGGTCATATCCTTCATGTCTGCTCTAACAGGAACCAAGCGCTTCAGATCAGATGAATGGCTTCCTCCTCCTAAAAACGTACCCTGCGGTCTAGAGCTCAAAGTAAAAGAGGCTTTCGAAGGGAAAAGGGGGCGCGATTGGTTTAGCAGGTGAGGGCTGGGAATGCCCGATAAAGAACAGAATTTCTTGCATCACATCCGCTGTTTGTTCTTCTTTCTATTTCCAAGCGATGGAATGCTTTGCCATTCGGGAGGCGAGGAATTCAAAACAAGTTCATTAAGTTTGAATAGCGTCTTCTTTTTAAAGCTGTGTTTGACCACCCCACCCTAATATCACAAAGGCCTTTCCACAATACACATCCGTCAGCCTCCAAGAACTGATTTCCTGCCGCTAAACAAATTTTCTTCTCAACATATCTGTAGCAGTCTGTTTTTGAACGAAGTAATAACAGATGTTGGTACACTAATGTTTGCTTTTGCTTAAGTGTCGGTTGATGTGTTGGGGCAACACGAAGTGACATCGGCATTGACTTATTAAGAATAAATTTACACCTACTTAGCGCCCCCTGCTGTTATGGAGGAAGAGGAACTATTTTTGTAATGGAAAACTTGTGTACTGCCTACTTTATATTTTATTAGATTTTTTACTAATAGTATATGAAAGTGTTGTTGGCTAAAACTATTTTACAAACATTAAATAAAGCTGAAATAAAATAAATATTAGATGAAAAATTTAAAATTAGGAATGTTGCCTTGGCAAGAAAATTACTAAAACAGATAAATAACACTAAAAATAGAAATATTTAAACTTAAACTAAAATATAAAAATAAAATTCTAAATATTATATAATATTAAGGGACAAAACATTCAGCAATAAATTCAGCAGGTATGATGTCAAACACGGAAAAATAATTCGCCGGTGGCAATACTTGGACATTTCGCTCTACAATGTAAATTACAAAGTAAATCACAATGTAAAAAAATCGAAATAAATCAAATTTCTTCATTTTTTAATTTTGTAATGTTTATTATAAAAAGCATTTGGTTTTTAAGTAATAAACGTTATAAGTAACGTTTGGGTTGGGAGTATCTTCAAGTTGTTTACCACAGACCTTATTTTATTAATTAAATTGAAAAACCCATAGGAAAATCTTGAGGGAAATGAAGTTATTTCTCATTTTGAAAAACATTTAAAAAATCTTTAGAGCCTTTTTCTAAGAACCTTTTGTGCGATGGAAGTTTCCATGGACGTTAAAGATTCTTCATGGAACCATCGATGCCAATAATCTTTACTTTAGTGTGGCTTCTGCAAACAATTTAAATAAAGCCTTTTCTATTAACTAACTTCACTTTTCTGTGTTATTTTAGATGTTTGATCGTTTGGTGGATGCATGCAAGTCATTTCTCCTCAGGCTCACTGACCTGAACATTTTCCACTAATTTTTGACAACTACAAATTTAAGTGTTCAAATAGGCTACTTTTTGTCATCATTTTTAACAGTACATCTATTGTTTTATATATATTTTTAAAACCTACAAAACTTTTGTGAAATATTTTGCTTTAAAATGGTTTGATATTTTGTTATCAAATGACATCTATTTTAAGCCTAGTCGAGCCTAGTTTAAGTGTCCACATACTTTGGGCGCCTAAGTATTGTGTTAATGTTAAAAGCTTAAAGGATATGGTTTACATTTCTGAAATGTTTGACCATGCCCACGGAAGTGTTTCATAACAGCAATTCTCGAACAACGTTGAATTTACTTTCGATGAAATAAAAGGAACGCGGCATTGTGCTTGAAGTCTTTAAGTGAAAACACTGATTTTCTCCCGACACTTTAGATTTGGCACCATTTTGTCTTTCTAAAATCTGTCACTCACTGCTGACGCAGATCCTTTTCCTGAGCGGGTGAGATTTTTATTGTTCAGATGCAGCAGGCCCTGCTATCTCCATCCACCAGTGGCTTCCTGTTTCCTCCAACACTGGAAATGCTGCATTTCTGTCTCCCTCCTCATGCTAACCTTCAGACATAAATTAAAACCAGTTGGCCTCTTGTTTCCCCTTTATTTTCAATTGTTTTCTGTGATAATACTTTGTGATATTTTATAAAAGAGACAGTTATGGTCCTGGATTCGGCTTTAGTCTTTTTGTTATTCTGTCAGGGAATTCATGCTCTTCATGAATGAATGAGCAGTTCATGAACATGAACATGGCAGTTGCTTCAATGCATTTAGGGGTGTGGTCCTGGACTCCAAACTGAATGTCAGAATGGGTAAGGAATGCAATTTAAGCAATTTTGAGAGTGGCATGTTTTTTGGTGCCAGACGGGCCGGTCTGAGTATTTCATAATCTGCTCAGTTACTGGGATTTTCACGCACAACCATTTCTAGAAAACATTGTCAATTGTGTGAGTCTCACGCTGATACAGAAGCACCTAACCTTAGTTGTAAGCTTAAAGTTGACATAAACTCTAAAGTTGTCCCTCAAATCTGATTGGTTGATTGGAATATTGTTTCAGGCTCAGCAGAAATGTTGATCCAGGAACGTAGTGAACTTGGTGAATCATGTTCACCATGCACTCTCAGAAAAAAAAGGTACAAAAACTGTTACTGGGGCTGGACCTTTTCCTTTTCTGGACCTAAAATGTACATATTAGTACCTAAAATGTACATTATTAACACCTAAAATGTACATATTAGTACCTAAAATGTACATTATTAACACCTAAAATGCACATATTAGTACCTAAAATGTACATATTAGCACCTAAAATGGACAAATTAGCACCTAAAATGGACATTATTAACACCTAAAATGCACATATTAGCACCTAAAATGGACATATTAACACTTAAAATGTACATATTAACACTTAAAATGTACATATTAGCACCTAAAATTTACATATTAGCTCCTGAAATGTACACATTAACACTTAAAATGTACATCAGCACCTAAAATGTACATATTAACACATAAAATGTACATATTAGTACCTAAAATGTACATTATTAACACCTAAAATGCACATATTAGTACCTAAAATGTACATATTAGCACCTAAAATGGACAAATTAGCACCTAAAATGGACATTATTAACACCTAAAATGCACATATTAGTACCTAAAATGGACAAATTAGCACCTAAAATGGACATTATTAACACCTAAAATGCACATATTAGTACCTAAAATGTACATATTAGCACCTAAAATGGACAAATTAGCACCTAAAATGGACATATTAGTTCCTGAAATGTACATATTAACACTTAAAATGTACATATTAACACTTAAAATGTACATATTAGCACCTAAAATTTACATATTAGCTCCTGAAATGTACACATTAACACTTAAAATGTACATATCAGCACCTAAAATGTACATATTAACACATAAAATATACATATTGGGACTTAAAATTTACATATTAACAAATAAAATGTACTTATTAGCACCTAAAATGAACATATTAACACCTAAAATGTACATATTAGCACCTAAAATGGACAAAAGTTTACCTTTTGAAAAGGTACAGCCCCAGTGACAGCTTTTGTACCTTTTTTCTGAAGTGTTTTCGAAGCACAGTTTTCAACAGCCCTAAAGTATCTAATTATATATTTGACTTATATTTAAGTCACACATATAATTAGAAGATGTAGTAATTCTAAAAACAGTTATTTTTGCTTAAGTGTGCGTAACTTCCCACTTCAAAAGAATGATCAATTCTTCTCAGAGTTCACTGACAGACTCCAGCAGTTCTAGGAGGATGGAGATTGTTCTTTGCAGCAGTTTTATCAGTTCCAAACACACACAGGAATTCCGGTTTGGGGAATGACCATCCTGATTCCTCACTTCCACAGGAAGGTCAAATAAAAAGAACCACTTACACGAAAAAGGCATTTCATTTCTCACGTCTGAAGAGAGGTATCAGCTACATTAGCAAAGTCCTGCTTCTGGAACACAATCCTTCGTCTATGGACCTCCTCATGTCTCAGATTCACCAGCTGGACACAAATTGGAAACAGATCCATAAATATCAGGTAGAGTTTACAACAAACAATTTTCCAAGAATTTTTGGTCACACTTTACATTACATGCTACTTTGTGACTTTAATGAACAATATGTCGTTGCTTTTTGGAAATGCTTTAATTATGTTATTGTTGCTATTTAAGCCCCAGAATAAAATGTACAAAATATCACTGTAATGTAGAGTTTACAGTTTGTTTCGGTTGAAAATTTCTTAAATGAAGACATCGGCTTTTCTCTTAAAGTTGTGATAATGAATCAATCTGTGATGTATTTCCTGACTTCATATTTGTTTGAAATGTTTTGAAAAACTAGTATACGAGAATTGTAGAATAATATAAGAATTAATGAATATTTTAAAATGCTTTATATTTTTATACATTTTATTAACATTTTAGAAACAGATTTATAATTTATTTTTAATCAAACTACGTCAGCTGATCACATCATTTTACAATTTGCCAACAGAGGGCGCAATTTTAACAAAAGTAGGGCGTGGAAGTGTTTTAAAAAAAAAAAATATTTTTTTTTGCATGGATTTATATTCATATTAGAGTGGAACAATGTTCTAAACAAAGTTATTTCAGATTAGTGTAACAATATTGCTTTGTTTAAAGTATTACATTTTGTTTTTATACTCCATCACAGCAGCCATGGATGGATTTAAAGGGATAGTTCACCCAAAAATGAAAATTTTGCCATCATTTACTCACTGTTCAAAACCTGTATGATTTACTCTCTTCTGCTGAATACAGGATATTTTGAAAAATGCTGGCAACCAGACAGTTAACAGCAGCCATTGACTTCCATAGTAGGAAAAGAAATATTATGGAAGTCAATGGCAATCGTCAACCGCTTGCTTACCAACATTCTTCACAATATCTTCGTTTGTGTTCAGCAGAAATTCATACCGGTTTGGGTGAGTAAATGATGAACTATCCCTTTAACCTCTCAGAATGTATCAGGCACCTCTGAGGGCCACTAAAGAGGACTAATAAAAACTAAGATGCTACTTCTGAAGTCTGCAAAAGGTAAAGTCTGCATAAATGTATCAATTTACGAATATGTTAAAATTCTACGTGTTTTAAACAATATATATAGTTTAATTTTACAATATCATGCCTTGATGAGAAGAAAGAAGCCGTTTTAACTGCTTCACAGTCCATTATTACTTTTGGTACGCGCTAGGCCAGACTCAAACTCGTACCGTGAGTAATAATGCACTGTGGCAGTGTGTTTATCAGCGTGGAGAAACTCAAGGCAGGTTTGGGAGCAAATGAATAAAGAGGAAATATTTTAATATGAATGTTTGCATAAATTAACACTTGCACTTGCATCAAAACCGAACCATGCTCACACATATATTCCCTGGCGTTATTCAATTCCCTTTTTTTATTTTTATGAAACTGCACTTGAAGATGGACACACTGTATTGTCTTGTTAGTCTGAACATGTGAGCATCACCTCCAGCAGAAATCAAGAGTTTACTGTACCTGGCTATAAATCTGTGGTTTATTATTATTTCCTAATGTATAAAAACTACTAAATGCAAATGTTAAGGAGTGATTTAGACGTGGTTGTATGATGTCCAACTAACTAAATATAAAAAATATTTTGCAAAAAAATCAATGATGGTTGAATCTGTTGTTCTTTTGCCTTTTTTTTCTAGGTTGAGAGGTCAGTGGACGTATGACATCCTTTTGCAAACTTCAATGTTCATTATAATCTTTTTGCTTTTGTAACAAAACAGATTCCGTCATCACAATGTAAGATGCAATTGATGCAAATAAGAAAATAGTAATGTAAATACCATGTTTAAATATGTTTTATTAAAAAAAAATCATACAAAATGGTTGATATTTTGAGCATTTAATGTTTGGTTAAATTTGAATGCAATAAAATATATTTGAGAAACCTGCTGTCTCTCTGTAATGTTGTTTTAGCCTAAACTAAATTTGTGTGTAAATGTCTATTTCTATTTCTATTCTGTGTTTTATTAACCTGTGGCCAGGATTATGTACAGCACTTTGGTCAGTACAAGCTGTTTTAAATGTGTTATAACTTTACTTACTTACTTACTATAGAAAGAGATTGTCGGAGCATTTTTTTAAGTTTTCACTCAGTAGAAAGGCCTGTTGTGGTTTAATTATATATATATATATATATATATATATATATATATATATATATATATAGTATATAATTGAAATATATGGTATATAATTGATTTTAATTGAAAGCAACTTGCACTGACATAGGCCTATATTAAAATGAGTTAGTGCCATTGCATTGTTTTGTCTCAGGCTGCACAACAGAAACGTTCATGTTTTTTCTAGGGCACGTTTAAAAGCTACAAGCCTAAAAGGCCTATTCCTAGTTAACCTCTGTCTGTGAAACCAAAGAGTTTTACTTACATGCTGACTTCTTTTTCTTTCTTTGAAAAACAATTTGTGAAGAAATTAAAGACTGAGCGGAGGCACATGACGTCACCTAGTTACAGTGTTGATATAGCAACCAATCACTCATACTTCTTCTCGCAGCAGGGGAAGTCTAATGTGAGCATCGACCCACTAACGGAAACATGATGGACGATCATTCCGCAGATGAAGGGACAAGGACGGAGCCTGAACTGTTAGCTAATGATACATTTGAAATAAAGACAAGCGATGTGTACAATGTGGATAAAAACTTACCAGCTCGCTTTAATAATCCGGAGTGTTTCAGAGGATATAGGTGAGAAGATCATTCAGCCGCAGTGCATCATGTGATCGAAACCTGAAATAACGTCACATTTATTTATTTAATTCATATAAATATACGAATGTATGAAGAGTTCAGATGCAAAAGTCTCTAAATGCCATTTGAAATTTTCTTCTTTAATGATGATTTTTATCAAACTTGTATATTTAAGTTCAGTAATTTCACTTAAATAACAATTAACAGCTAATTATCATTGCCATTTAAGTGAAATCACTGAACTTAAATATGCAAGCTTGATAAAAATGATCATTTTAGAAGAAAATTTCAAATGGCATTTAGAGGCTTTTGCATCTGAACTCTTCATATGCTCTTTAGAGGCATGATGAAGCTTATAAATATACGAATATTCTCTTTAGAGGCATAGATGAGGCTTATTAGAATCTATCTAGATAAAGTCATTCATCCATTGACATAGAAATGAGTAAATCAAATTATTATACCAATATCAATGATTCTAATAAGCCTTAATTATACTTTTCAGCCAAAAAAAGATCAACCCTCTGTACCAAACAACAAGTCAAACATATGGAAGCAAAAAACCAACAGTTCATGAAATGCCGGTAAGTAGCCTAACGTTACACACCATACACTGCCAATAAGATTATTCACACATTGGTATTTACACCCACCGTTTATTTTTCAGACAATCTTTAAAGGAAGTCGTCGGAAGTTTTCTGAGCATCTTCTGAAAAGTGGCATGTACAGAGAAAACGGCTTCAACACCGAGCTGGACAAGAGCCGACTCACTGGACCCAATACAACCACTTCGCTTCATGACAGAATCAATTTCCATTGCTTATACCATACAGATGGGAAACCTCAGTAAAATACAGTCAATTTACTCTGTATAGAACAAAGAAGTCATGCTTATTTGATGCTAGTAGGGGTTGGATTGTCATTTTCATTGCAGACATAACTTTCTGTTGTGGTGTTTAAAGAAACAACTAAAACCCAAAAATCTTCATTTACTCTCCCTCATGTTTCTTCAAACCTGTATGATTTTCTTTTAGGTAAAATATATCTCGACAAATGCGTTTTTTGTCCATACAATGGAAGTGAATAGGCTCACAATTTTCAACGTTCTTCAAAATATCAGGTTTAATGACCTGAGGTGAGTAAATGCTCACAGAATTTTCATTTTGGGTGAACTATCCTTTTAATTGTACAAAAATCGATCCATTTCATTTATAGCCTACCGTGTGTGATGGATTCCAAAATATTTCCTGTTTGAATATTAAAAAAAAACACACAACTAAGTCAAGAATGTCAATATAGTTTATTTTATTTGGTGTAGTAGAGTGAAATTCCACAGTAGACCTGAACGTAAAAGTCCAGGGAAAATTCTCTCGCCGTGTGACCCTCACACACAGTGGAAGCCATCAAAATATAATCCACGAGTTTTAGAAGCACTTTGAACCAATGCGTGGAGGTAAAGCGGACTAACCTACAATCAAGCATGTTAAAAACGTAATGCAGTGGAGTTGAAATAAGACGAACCGTGACATCAGCGATTCCCATAGCTCGAACCATCCAGCATCCACCTGAATTGTGAAGCGTCCCTTCGGAAACAGAACTCATTTGTCGTCGCTGTCGCTACACTGAGGAGACGGCCGGACGGTATTAAGGGTTTTGGTGTTGACTTTTTCCCTGTTTTTCCTTGGAGCTGTAAGCAGCAAAAATATTGTCCAGAGGGCTGGATTGTCAAGTCCACAAACCTCCAACATTATTCGTAAAGTAAAAGGCACTTCAAAATGTTGTAACAAAATCCAGTGTATTGTCTTACATCATATAACACACATGATCAGAAATGAAGGAATGCAACGATACTGTAGTATAAACCTTAAAGAGAGTGACGTTTTTAAAACAGTTTTGCTTCAGGCTTATAAAAAGAAAGTAACAAAAAGCTGGTTTGTAGCACACGACAGGTTTAAGGTTTTCATGGAGCGAAGACAGAGAGAGTGACTCGTGGTGAGACGTTTCTGTGGCGTTGCAGACACGGAAAAAATTGCATAGGCAAGGAAACGTGGTTCTGGAATCGCACGGAAGGAAACAAAACCAATGCAAATTTAAGATTCTATCCACACGGACAGAAAGTTGAACTTCTTTGAAGTGAAAAAGACAAATATACGCATGGGAAACTTAAAAGCTAATGGGACTTCCAAGTCAGCAGCAGCAGTTTTGGTGCAGGGTGGCGCCCCGGTGGAATGGTGAAGCTGTGCGGTGAGCCGAAGCAGAGGAACTCTACAGCTCAGTGTCCTGATACTTTTGTGCTGTGTTGTAATAGCCGCGCTTGGTCTGCTCCGCCAGCTGCTGTCGAATCTCCTCCCCGGGCTCCTCTCCAAGGCCGGGCGGGCGGCTCTCCATGTATGGCAGCTTGGAAGGAGGCGTCTGGGGCTCCGGTCGCGCACTGGAGCTGGACGCAAAGCAAACGGCGCAAGATCAGTGAAAAATTTTGCACACTTTTTTACACTGATAGGGAAAAATGAAATGAAATTTACTCACTTACCCTCAAGTTGTTCCAAACCTGTATGAATTTCCATCAACTGTTTGGTTACCGACTTTCTACTTTTGTGTTCAGCAGAAGAAATAAATTCTTAAAGGTTTGGAACAACCAGAATTTAAGGTTGTCAATGAACTATCCCAAATCTGTCCATCTTAAAACGATACTTCACTTTTTTTTGGAAATAGGCTCATTTTACCTCTCCCCCAGAGTTAAACAGTTTTCAGATATATTCAGCCAATTTTCTGATATTTAAGTCAATGAAACCAGAAACGGTCTGGTTACTGATATTCTTCTAAATATCAGAAAATCGGCTGAATGGATTCGGAAACGGTAAAACTCAACTGTTTAACTCTTGGGGAGTTGTAAAATGAGCCAATTTCCAAAAAAAGTGGAGTATCCCTTTAAAAAGTGATCATGTCTCTTCAGACTTGATTAAACTGCTCAATTCAAATGGATTTATTTTACAATGAACAAAAGTCTTAAAGTCCCCTGTGGTGAAAATATGTGTACCTATAAATAAATATATTTTAATATGCTTTAAGACAAGCCATGTGCAAATTCATAAGTCAACACCATTGCAGAACTCTTACCCGATAGGTTGTGGCCTGCTGTGGTCCAGTTTCTGAGACTTCTTGGGGACGGCATAGATGTCTGGATGTTTCTGAGCAATCTCCACCTGAAAAAAAACAATACAGTATGAACGCATCAGAATTGATTATTGTATATTTTGGCAGAAAATGTGTCAATTAGATCTGTGGTTTGCTACAGTACATGCAATTGGTATTTACAATTCTCTTTTTTATTAGACAACAATTTTACTATCAATGTAAATCATCAATACTTTTGGGATTGTTTTTTTTTTTCCAGAAGAGTGTAAATTTTGATTTATAATTTTATATTTAATATATAGTGTGTTAAATAATAAATATAGAACTTTAATATGAATTTTCATTTATTTTTTAACTGCTAAAATTAGTTTTTGTCAACCTACCCAGCATATACAGTAGATGACTGCCCAGCGGTGTTCTTTTAATTTATTTAGTTCTTTCATTTTATTTTTTACTATCACTTTTTTAATATTTTGAATTAGCTTTAATTTGTATATTTTTACAATCTAAAAAATGCTGGGTTGTTTAAACCCAATTTTGGGTCAAATATGGACAAAACCAGCTTTTGGGTTAAATTTATTAATTGCATTTTTTAAATCCAACATTTGCGTTTGTCCATATTTGACCCAAAATTGGGTTAAGACAACCCAGCATTTTTTAGAGTGTAGTTTTCATGTTAATTATTGTTTAATTTGAGTAATTTCGGTTTGTGCTTTGTAATTTTATTATTTTACACATATTGCTATTTAGGTTTAAATTTAGTTTTAGTTCATTTTAGTTTTTTTTATTAATTTCCAGTTAATAATTTTAGTGCTTTAACTTAAAACTTATTTCAGTTTATTGCAAGGGCAACATTTCTAATTTTCATTTAGTTGAAATGTTCAATTTCCGCTTTATTTCAATTAACGTAAATGTTTTTAATAGTTTTACTTAACAGCAATAACCCTTCAATTAAACAACTTACAATTTTAAATTCCATTCAATTTATTTGTATAGCCTTCGATTTAATGTTGTATTTTTTACAATATGCAAATATTTTGTGCCAAAGCAGGTTTACAGACAACAGGACAACACAAATTAAACAATGAATTGAAAATTCCTACCGATTCATCACAGAATGATTTTGCTATGGATGATGAGTGTGAGGGAGGGCATTGCAAATTGTCTAAAATGAGTATGCTACTCTCCCAACCTAGCATCAGAGGAGAGACCGAAGAAAAGCCGTTGTACTGGTCTTCATGCAAAGCCTAAAGATGATGAAAACTCACCCTGGCATTCTGGGCCTCTTGGATCTCCAGAACTCTCTGGTTCCGGGCGAAGTGATCCATCTGCTCGAAGGCCTTCACTTTGCCCCGGAAAGACCTCTGAGAAGGATCGTCGGGACTGTCCCCCAGGGGTTCATTGTCCCGTACCGGGGGGCTGTTTACGAGGCCTCTGGAGCTGCGGGACGCGAAGGTAGGCTTGAGTGCTTGTGGGGGAGGAGGGGGCTTGATTTTTGCCGGAGAGTCCTGGCTGCGCGGGTGCTCGCTGCTTGCGGGACTGCTTGAACGAGAGTCGTAGTTTCGAGAGGGGTCGTAGTGCCCCCTCGACGCCTCCACTTGTGACAGCACTTTTACCTGAAAGACATTTGAATGTGTGTTTTAGAGGAAAAAGAGGGACTCAAGTTAAAAGAAGTTCAACTAAAGCAAAAAACACATTCTGTGTGAATGGCCCCTTAAAGCCAATTCACACCGCACCGATAAGACAGCGTCAGGTTTCGTCGGATCCCTATTGGCATCGGTCAGAGCTTGTTTTCGCTGATTGGAAGAAATGACTATAATCTGGTGTCTGTCTGTCGGTGCCGTATGAATTGGCCTTAAAACTACAGGTAAAGGCACATTTTAGCACTGACTGGATTATAATGAGATTGAATGCATCTACTCGGGGTCACCACCGCTGTATTTTCACATTGAGAATTTGAGATCCATGATTCCAAATACAAAAACCTACAACACTACCAGTCCAGGACAATCTCCAACACAAACTACTAATTGTGGCAGTTTTTCTATAAACACTGCCAAAACACTGAAACTACTATTAACACTTTACAATAAGTTAAATTCTTTAACACGAGTTAATACATTAGGTACCATGAACATGTTATTGTTCATTAAAACTATTACAAATTAATTTTGTTAAGCTGAAGTAAAAGAAATATTAGATGAAATTCTTGGAAATGTTGCCTTTGCAACTAACTGATAAAAAAATAAAAATAAAAAATAGTACTACAACTGAAATAAAAATAAATTAATGATCAATAGAAATTGTGTTTAAAATTGTGAGTGGTGTTTAAATAATCCTAAATACCCCTGTCATGAATTAACAATAAATAATCACTACATATATCAAGAATTTTTTAACATATTTAAAGAAAAATAATTAGTTAATGCATTATGAAAAAATATGAATTACAAATAGCTTAATTATAAATAAAACAATAAAAATCACATTTTAATTAACTGATGTTATTGAGCTGAACCTTACTGTAAAGGGTTATTAAACTACTTTACCACCAATTACCATCTTTGTTTTTTTTATATCAAGGTCACATGTATGACACAAATTAATTATTCAAATCAACTAGATTCTGTCAGTTGCTTTCAAGTAAACTACACTAGTTATATTACCACAATGTGCCATTGAGCTGCTGCAAGATGATTCTGAACTGCTGGAAAAATGGTTGCGCCAAATCAGGCCGTTCTTCTGCATGAATGCGGGTTCAGTCAGGGGAAGAGTTTTGTTAGTCTGAGGGAGTTTTTCATCTTTACTGCAAAGTTTTGAGTCTCTACAAACTATTAGCAAATGGATGCATCCCACTGCATTACATAATAAAATAGCAATGCAACGACATTCCTCTATTTAAAGTGTTGTCAAAGACTTATATATCTGGTAAGTGATGAATGGTGTTTTTAAGAAAGGAAAGCCACTGGGGAGCATGACATGAGCTCACCTTCGCGGGGTCAGGCAGGAAGGTGGACATGAAGTGGGGACTAGCCTCGGTCAGCATCTCTCTGCTGCCCATCCTGCGGACACGACCTCGAATCTCTGGGCTGGACTTCCTGAGGATCTGGAGGGGGGAGCAGTCAGACAGGGGAATGCATGCATTCATGCAAAAACACTGAAATGTGTTTGTCTTGGGTCAACAATCTAGCATACTTCCATCTATAAGGTTCCCACACCTTTGTTTTGATCAATTAATATCCATTACTTTTAAGATAAAATATATATATATATATATATATTGTTCATGTCTCGTCCAGGCCTTTTAAAACACAATTTCCATAATGTTATTTTAGAATTATTATATATTGTTACAGTACTTATCAATATTTTAAATTTGCTTTTATTTTATGTTTTCAGTTTTCATTGTAATTTATTTAATTTTTTTTGTTTGAGTAATTTTAGTACTTTCAACTTATTTCAGTTAGTTGCAAAGACAACATTTCAAATGCTATAATCTATAAATCTATATATAATATTTATATTATATATATATGTATATATTATTATTTTTGTTTTATTTCAGTTTCATTTCAATTAACGAAAAGTTAAAAAAAGATTTTTTTTTTAAGTTTTTGACTTTTGATAGTTTTATTGTTAGTTAACGACACTAACATTAGTTAACAATCACAACACTGACTCCCTGATATTTCCAAGTTTTCATAACCTTAATAATGACATTTGCAGGAATAATCTGCTACCCTGTAGAGTAAAATTTAGTGATCAGTAATGTTGTAGTTCCAACATCTAACAGAAGGGGGCAGAAGAGTCTGCTTTTTGCATTTACACATACACATACACATACTTTTGTATTATATATATATATATATATATATTGTTTTTGAAAACATGAATTCCACATGATTTGCCATGTAAACTCATTGTCATGCACTTCTTGCACTTACAGCAGGTAATGCATGCATGACAAGTGTGTGCTGGTGTCTTATGCTCAAAATGAAAATGTATTTCCCTGCTGGCTTGACCTCTGCTGTCTTTCTTTTAGCACACAGCTGACTTTGTGCTGATCTAGGCAACTGTGAGGGATGCCGTCGCAGCAAGCATGTTTAAGTGTGTAGATGTCATGCAGTTCACCATCACTGCGGGGGATGCATGTGTCCATATGTCTTCGGCCATGATAAATAGCCATCAATGCTTTGGAATTAGTATGCATGCGCGAGTGTGAAAGTGTGCGCGTATTCCCTGACTGTGGGAACCCGTTAGATATGTTAAACGTGAGTGCGTGTGCTAACCTCCTCTGGCATGACTGGCTCAGAGGAACGGCTAATGGCCGACACCCGCTGGCGGTCGAGTGGTTCGTCCGCTTCGTTATCTGTGTAAGTCCCGCCCTCATCCGCCGTGTCCTCATAGTCGCTGGCCAGCCGGCTGTCCATGCTGAGATAGTCAGCGCTCATCGCCGAGAGATACGACATGCGGTCGTCGTGAACGTCAAGGTCCCCCTCTGTCCCGTCCAGCTAAAAGAGACACATGATGGATCTTGTGTACAGAGAGGAGTGAAAACGAACGAAAACACAAAAACAAAACAGAACGAAAGCTGTAGAGCGCCAGTGAAGAATGATGAACAGTAAAAGCACAGAAAAACAGGAGGAATGTCTACCATGATTTTCAGAAAAGGAAGACATGCATTAGCAGGTAAACTACTGTAGCTCTAAGGGAAACATTGGGGAATACTGGGAAAGATAAAGTGGGAAAATGGGAATGAAGGAGTCTTAAAGTAAAGAGACGCTGTAAAATGTTGCATTAAAGTTAACATGAAACCATAATGGATTTTTTTAATGCACAATCCTGGTTATGATTCATGATTCATCTTGTGTTAACATTTTAGATTCAAAATATATTAGTATAACATAAGAATTTTACTTTTTTATTTTTATTTTAAAGGGGTCATGAATTGAGAAATCAAACTTCCTCTGATCTGTTGACATATAAGAGGTCATTGTACTATAAAAAAAGTTTCAGAAACGACTTGTTTCGGATTTTGTCACATTATTACGTCATAGTGCGACAAAAGACCGCCTCTGCAAAAGAAGATCAACACCAACTTCTACATCATTGCCTCTTAAGCCCTGTGAATTTTTAGTAGTAATTTAACTACTTTTGTTTTGAAAGGATGTTGGCAGATGTGAAATATGTATATAATGTTATAATGTGAAAAAGATATATAATGTTTCCTTATTTAGGGCGTATTCACACCTGAAAGTCCGCACCAAGGTCCGAACCAAAGTTCATGTTTTGATACATTTTATACTTGCAGAAAGTTTTGGTTTACGTGACAACTTTACGTGACATACTTGCGTCCTGTCGTCATCATCTAAGTGGGCTGCATCTTGACATTGATTGGTTTAGTAGTATATGGACGTGCGTCTGACGTCAGCGTGTTGTCAATTTGGCGTGTAACTTTGACAACATGAACGAACAGACACATATTATTGTTGCAACTATATTGTTATTTTTATGGTATAATTACCTGCAGCACCAACTGTATACAAGGCTAGTTCAAATTCGCCAAATGAACGTCCTCGTCGTGCGAACATTTTATCGTCGCCGCCAGGAAAGGAGGAGAAGATTGCCTAATAAGTTGACTTCTCATTATGTCATGAGACCATTCTTCAATTAAAACCTTGTCTCATCCTTCTGTTTTTTCTGCTTTTTGGGAACCACCAGAATTTCCTGTAAAAGGTCAGAAAGTCCGAACAATACAGAAATGCTTTCACACTATAAACGAACCAAACCTTTTTTCAGTTTGATCCAGACTGAGACTACCTCTTTTCGTCTGACCAAATTTCATCTGTTTAGTCCGGACCTTGGTCCGGGGGAGGTGTCACACCTACAGTATAATTTTGATTTGGACCAAACTGAAAAGTCTGAAAGTCCGGACCAAACAAGGTAGGTGTGAAAGGGCCCTTAGGCCCAGTCCACACTACTGCGTTTTCGTTTAAAAACGGAGACCTTTTGCTACATTTGCACCTCCCGTCCAGACTAAAACGGGAAAAACGAAGACCTAAAACGGAGAAGTTTAGAAACGCTGCAGCTGCGTTTTGCGTTTTTTCAAACTCCGGAGGGCGTTTTAGTGTGGACGAGACAAAACGGAGGAGTTTACAAACGATGACGCAGAGGCTCACGCTCGGCTCTATGATTGGGTGTCATCAGTCACGAAGTGTCCTTCCCTGATTCGCCAACCACTGTTTACACCGGCACGCGCATGCCCAGTGTTGGTGAATGGTCACGTGATCCGCGTTTTCAGTCGTTTTAATGTGGACGGAGATCAATTCTAATACGCAGACAAAACGCTGGTGTGGACGGAGATCGTATTCGTTTTAATTCTCCGTTTTTAAACGAAAACGCAGTAGTGTGGACGGGGCCTTAGTCGGTTTCTAACATTGGCTCTGCATTTTCCTTTGCAGTCTTTTTTATATAATAGGAATAAAATTGTATTATTTTTTATAAATAATTAAGTTATAATTTTATACTATTCTTATATTTTGTATATTATATAACATCATGTATTTATTACTACAAGCTATAATTCACATTTGCATTTGTATATATTACATTATTGTGTTATAGAGCCAGACCGATAAAGGATTTTGAAGGCCGATACCGATACAAATATTTTTTGGGTTTTAAAATCCGATATTCCGATATATCGGCCGATATTTTTTTATTTAACGCGCAACAAAACATTAACAGATTTCCCTAACATTAGTTATTTGTAGTTATTTATGAGTTTTAACTAAAATAATATGTAATATGATAATGCATTTTAAAAAGAAACTTGTTTCTTTTATTGTCACAACAGAACAGACTGATGATATTGGCATTAGCTTTATGGTTAGCTAGTCTATGAGTGTTTAGCTTGCCAACAGGAACGGTGTACGAGTGGCCTCTGGTGGACAAACTATACAACTGCAAAACTCATGACATGGTTCAAGCGTGTTTTGTCCGTTTTTATTTTATTTTTTAAATATTCATTTATCTGCCATTATAACCGCCGATACCGATAGTTTGGAAAATGCCTAATATCGGCCGATAATATCGGCCTACCGATATATCGGTCTGGCTCTATTGTGTTACATAATTATAATATTATTAGAATAAAATTGTCCATAACAGGTGCATAACAGAACTGAAAGAACCACTCCAAAACAATTGCTGCATTTCTAATTTGAATGGTTTCAGTGAAGTCCTGCATTTCTTCTTTTTGTATATAGAGTTTCACAGAAATACATCAGATGGCAGAAGTAAAATAGGTTGTAAACAGTGTTTCATGTTGACTTTAAGAGAAGGTTTTGATTCAGAGTGGATAGAAGGTGATGGAGAACTATAACGTCCATTGTTTTTACCTTCCCCTCCGAGACCCACACAGCGTGGGTCTGCTGGTCTCGTATGGTCTCCTTCAAACTGCCGTACCAGGCATCATTAGCCGAGTTCAGATCGATAACGGCTAACAGTCCGATGGGGGAGGGAGAGAGAGAGAGAGAGAAAGAGGGAGGAAATCAAAACATTTCGATTTGGGTCAACTGTCTCTAGGTTCAACTTGATCTATTTATCTCTCACTGTTTCCATCAGCTGCTTTCAATCATTTGGTGATTTTCAAACTGGAATCTGTGTCAAAGTCAGTTTTCATTGATATGTGCCAATCACAATATTTGATCGCAACTCTTTGCTGCACTCCCCCTGAATTCAGTATTTAAGCATTTACAATAAACACAATCATATTATCATTTGCGTGTTCGTGCTAAACTCGCCTCCACAATGTTGCAATGTAAAAAAATGCTAAAGAAAATCTTTAATTAAATTAAATGGATAATAAAATAAATTTAAATTTCCCCAAAATAACCTTTCAGAGAGAAAGTCAGCAAGTGAGCAAACTCTGACAGCTTCTTATACGAGGTGCCAGGACTGACCGGTAAACAGGTGTGAGCAGGTTTTCCTGAGCTTCAGAGCCTGATCGTAGAGTTTGCGGGCACTGCGGTTAGAGCTGGGGATGATTCTCTGTCTCATCGCCTTCACCCCAGGTTTGCTGTCCGGGCTGAAGAGGATGACTATGGGGTACCACTGCGTGTAGTTCAGGGTGTCCACAGCTTTAGGAGTGACGTCCAGGAGAGCATGCTTGTCCTGCATCAATGACAAAATGGGTCAATGTAGGTTAAATGTACAGTATAAGGCATAAAGTACATTCATTTAAATAACAAAATACTGCAAGTTTTAGTTCTTAATTTGTGTGTGGTCACACAATTACCTGTTCGATGATCTGTCGAATAGTGTTGAGACGAACCACCCCAGAGGATTTTTCCGACCCCGCATCTTTGGGTTCTGTTTCTGATGTGCCATTGGACAAAAACAACAGGTATAATCAAACTACTAATACTTTACTCAATGTGTGCAATGCAACAAATTATTATTTTTATTTAAATGTAGCTAAAGCGCTAACATTTTAGCTTAAATTCTTAAGCTGATTCATATGCATAGAAAGTTTATATTCATGAAAATGGCTACACAAGAACATGCATTGAGTTTTTCCACAGGAAAAAGACATTTGATTAACACAATCTAAATTAAACTTAGACTGAAAATAAATCAAACTCAAATTTGGAAGTTTAAAAACTTTAACTGAATTATTCATACAACTTCGTATTATTTTATCATTAAATGTATTTATTATATCATATTTAATTAATATATATTTCATTTAAATAAATAATTTAGTATTATTCTAAACAGAAGTTCAAAGCATGGCACCATATCAGGTTGTTAGTATTCATTACTGTGTCTGAAATAATCTAGTGTGACAATCCCATTATTGATGGTACCACAGAGACAGTCTCATGAACTCACTGGCAACTACAAACTGGTCTGGAAGCTCAGCGGCCAGTTTTTCACTGGCAGCATCAGCGATTGGTCCAAACAGCACAACCGGCCTTCGAAATCCCGCTATGGGAGGAACACAAGGTTTACAACAAGAATTTCACAGTCGAGATAATCTGTTTTAGCCTGACTAAAGTACAGAATGGTTTGGGTTAATGGTAATAAACACTCCTTTAGCTATGTAAATAGGGTTCAGAGAGGATTAAAGAGGAGCCTTGACTGATGATTCAAAACAGCCATTTTCAAATTCTTGACTGTGGGCTTCTGGCTAATAAATCATAATGATTTTATTAGTTTGTTTGTTTTTGGACAGCGTGTAGGCAGCAATCTCTCTCGGTGATGAGCCCATTTTTCAAACATATTAAAATTTTCTCAGCCACACAGACTTTCATTAGCGGTATTAGGCCTGTCAGCTTAGAGACTTGACTAATGTTGTGTGTAAGAAGTCGTTGACTTATTGAGAAAGTTTATTGTGTAAATGATACAGGTACCATGATTAGTAAAATGACTTAAAATATTACACACAAAGACACATATGTATACATTAGTGCTGACAAATGATCAAAATATTTAATCGCGATTAATCACATTAATATCATAGTTAACTCGCGATTAATCGCATTAATGTCATAGTTAACTCACGATTAATCGCAATTAATCGCTCATTTTAATCTATTCTAAATGTCTCTTGATTTCTTTTTGATCCATTATTTTTTCCCATTTATGTGTTCAATTTCACACTAAAACATTCTCACTTGGAGCAAATAATCTCTCACACAATGTAACACTGTCCATCAATAAAAGGGTGAAAGAAATACTGACGAGGTCCTGATATTGACGAGGGGTCCGAGAATTCACATTAGCTGTGTGTGTGTGTGTGTGTGTGTGTGTGCTCGGCCATCAAGTGGTATTTCAGACTGGACGTGCTGTGATGATAGCTCAGTTCACAAAGAACACTTTGGTCTTGTCAATGGGACCATTTGACAACTTTTTAAAAGTGGACGAAGCACCAAAACGTCCTCGAGCGGAGCAAGCAATTGAAATGAATGGGTTTCATAGCTCAGCGCTAGGCATGGCACATCATGTTGCAAAAAAGTCCAAAGGACCGTTAATCTCGCAATAAAAAAACGAATCGAGTTAAAATGGGTTTGCGTAAATACCGTTAATAATGTATTTAACTGACAGCCCTATATACTATATGTACACAGACCTTCTCTCAGCACCACCCTCTCATAGGCAGGGAATCGTGTGGCGACAGCAGCAGAATTTTCCTCTCGGCTCTTCCGCAGGTCTTTCTTCTTGGCCGCCCTCTGTCCACGTAGTCTCCAGAAGTCGGCTCTGTCACTTCCCGAGCCTTTATGTGTGTTCTGGACATTTGCCATCTGCTCCGCTCTGATCGGCACAGGAGCAAGGGTTATGAGTAGAAAAAGAGAGAGCTAGAACGTTATAGACTTCTTTTGTGTTGATTTGTGCAAAGTCTGCTATCGGGTTTTGTCCTATATACAAAAGCAATTGAAATAATTAAATTCAATGTTTGCGCTATTTCTAGGTTTCTTAGGCATAGTTTGACATATATAGCTTTTCATCTCAGGCAAATATTGTCCATCTTTTTCCGTTCTCACCTGCTCTTGTTGGGAATGATGCCCTTCTCCAGCAGCTGGTTGAATTTGCCCAAGCGGATGGCAAGCCAGTTTCCCAGTTTGCCGTCGTATAAGGTGTCCACCACCTTGAGGATCTCCCCCCGGGAGAAGGCGAGACACTGAGGGAGCTCCTTCTCATACTCAAAATGGGTCCGGATAAAAAACGAGTCCCCTCGACCGGATACCAAGATGTCTTCATAAACTAGGACACAAACACAGAGACATAAGCTCCCAAACATGCTTCGGGATTCATTTAAAGTGCAAGTAATTGCAATATGCATCAGAAGAATGAGACTAATACAAAATAATGAAAACAAATATAAATAATAAATAAATAAATGAGTAAATATCAAAAGGTTCTATAAAAATAAAAAGTACATAAATGGACAAATGATATATAAATAAAGAGATACACAAAATATATAAAAATGAATAAATAAAAGGTTCTGTCAAAATAAAACATACATAAATAAACATACTATAAAATATATAAGATAATAAAATATAAATAAAATTAATAGATCAATTATAAATAGATATGATAAATAAATAGACAAAAATGTATAAAATAGTAATAAAATTCAAATCGATAGGTAAAAATAAAAAAACACAAACATGAAATAGAAAAAATAAATATATGAATTAATTAAACGTGATTTTCAGTCTACCAATCTCTCACTCTCTCCAAAAGTAATGCTGTAAATTAATTCTGCTGTAAATGAATTTCCTTTTCAGTGGGTGATTCAGTGTCATTTAAGGATAAAATGAGCAGCGGTCAGAGTTCCTCTAGTGGTGCCGTCTTGATTAAAGCTCTGACACCACATCTGACTCGCCTCAGACCAAATGAGCTTCAACCCCTGACAGTGCCAGTCCTCGCTTTCCCATGAGATATCCACACCGAGGAGAGGAGAGGCAGAATGAGAGAAATAGACATGAAGACAGGGAGTGAATGAGCTGGAAGGATGGCATGACAGCAGAAAAGGAGAGATAGAGCAGAGAGAGTAGTGTCAGTTCCAACAGTAGGGGTCACTGCTGACGTCCCGCCGTATTATGATGGGATTAGGAATTTGTTTTTGGTTTGACTTTTCTGAAAGTTTCTCTACTGGGGTTGAACCAATAAACATTCAACACAGGGGTTCATTTACTTCCTCACATTACTGGCAAGAGAACAAACATGAAAATCAAGATTTTTTCATGTTTGTACAAGTGCGCGCCCTGGAAGAGCCAAAACTGGCTACAACTGGTTTTGTAGTGATGAGCAACAAGCCGAGGCCTCTCGACAGGCTTTGTGTGTATAGGGGGAAGGAAAGAATGAAGAAAGAGCACTTCAGGGCCTGTTCACACAGTACACAAACCATACACCACCATACACAAATGTTTGGTTTAATAATCCAGGCTTTATCTAAGCCCTGTCTGTGAAACCAGGCCTATAATTATTAAGAATAATAATGAAAACTAAAATGGAAGTGAAAATAAATTAAACCTAAATAGAAATATATATATATATATATATATACATAAATTAATAAAATTATAAATACATATAAAAATAAACTAAAATTAATATGAAAAATATAAAAATAAAAACCTGATTCAAAACATTAATAAGACGAAGATAAAACTAAAACTGTGTTTTTGTGTGTTTAATGTGTGTGGTGTGAGCGAGGATCATCTTCTCTTGCTCTCACCCTCAGTTTTATTCTGTGCCAAAATGGTCACGACCTCACCCCGTGGGATCTCCAGCAGGAACAGCACGGCCTCCTCTCGCACAATGCCCCGAAAGTCAACGTTATTCACCTTTAGGGAGAGACAGATAACACACACATACAGTTGAAAAGGAAATGTGGCATATGCAAATCAAATTCAAAGCACATTCTCTTCGCCTAAAAGGATCTTGGAAAATGTATATACATACAGCTATCTCCCCAATCACCCTAAGCGTTTTCTGCATAACAAGGTTAGCTAATCATGAGAAATATTATTTATATTCACAAGATTTAAAGATACAGTAACAAAAACAGCTTGTTTTATTCTAAGGTTTGAAGACAGCATGGAAAATGGTCATAAATAATTAAATTACAGTTGTTTATGATGCAGAAAACCTCAACTAATAGTGTGAACCTCAGGAAAAAAAATATATATATCCCATTTAAGTAGTGTTCAATGGCTGCCACTTTCTTACAACTCCTTGAATAAAACATGTTATTATTAATAATGATGCTATATTCTGATTCGTGAAAAACAAGAAGGCCACTAAAATGATCTGAACATTAGTAAGCCATGACGTCAATGGAAATCTTGATTTTGTACCTTCATGATCTGATCCCCTACGCGGAGACCTTCCTCTTCAGCCGGACTGCCGTCCTGCACTCCTGCTATGAATATTCCCACATCATTTCCTCCAGCCAACCTCAGTCCAACACTCTCTCCTTTCTGAAAGCTCACCATCACCGTGTTGGGCCTAAAAAAAGAGAGGGAGGGTAAGGCATTTGCTAACATCTTAATGTATATGATTCATTTTAATAATTCATATATACACTATATATATATATTTGAATTATATTAATAAACCACTGCATGCAGACAGACTCCAAATGTGTATGTATGTTAATCACAACTGCCAACACACTACTTTTCAAAGTTTGAGGTCAGTAAGATTTACATTTTTTCAAAGAAATGTGTACTTTTATTCAGGAGGATGCATTAGACTGATCAAAAGTGACAGTAAAAACATTAATAATGTTACAAAGGGCATTAAGTTCCCTTTTAAGACCCAAAATAGACATTTTAATTAGTTTAGTTTGAGATCGTGCAATCATACTTTGTCTGATAAAAATGTTAATTCAAGAAATGCAACAGGAACCCGTTTAATAGAAAGACCCCCAAATAAGATCTTTGGAAAAAACATATTGAGGCTTAATTTCCCAATTTCCATTCATCCTTTCCAAACACACTAAATACTAAATGCACTGTCATGTCTTGTTTTCCCCTGCTCTCTCTCATCCTGTGTTCAGGTAAAAACAAACACTTGTCTGTGGTCTTAAAGCAAAGCGTCTCTGTAAGCAAGTGCAGGACACGAAAATAACCTCTCCCAGTGGATACGAGACGCAGCAGACTGCCTCTTCCTCATGAATATGGAGGAGCTGACGGAGAGGATGATTAAAACAGAGAGAGAGATTGCAGCAGGATCCACCTCGTCTGTGAGGCTGTGATGCAGATGACCCCCCATCTCGGTTTCACTTTCTGTGCTTTGTCTTCCTCTCCGCTCTTCCACCAGTGTGACCGTTTAAACGGATAGTTCACCTCAAAATTCCATATTATGCCACTACAAAGTCTTGATTTTGTTTTTGGGGACTATGAGAACCAGCTTTCATGCTTGAATGTTCAAATAACACATTATTTTATATTGTTGCAGCATCTCTCGTCACAGACTGTCAGCAACACTCTGTTTAGATCCTGTCTCTTTGTCTACGTTCATACTGTCACTCCAAATCTGATTATGTATCGATTGGAATCTGAACAAAAATTATTGACGTCCACATTGTGTATCTCAACTGTTCAGATCCGATTTGTGTGTCGATGCCGCTCTTTTGTTTTCCGGAATATCTGCATTGGTTTCTATGGCAATGATGTTACGTTGGTACACCAAAAACAACCACCGCAAAATGGAGGGGTGTGCAATACAGATGTTGTCTAATTTACAACATGACATATGTATCCTCTGTGCTGGACTACTGCGTCTTCAGAGGCAGCGGCAGAAACTGAGGCTGGTATGCGTGGCATTATTCCATGTCTCTGTTACATTGTCATTTTCTGCTCATCAGGCAGTTTGCAACAACACAATCTTGTTTCTACAGCAACTGTCAGCATGTTTTCTATAACAACGTCTAACTTTTAGATTTTACGTGGTGTGAGAGTCACATAAACCATACAAAACCACTCAGGATTTTGTACGGTCCGACTGAAACAGATTTCAGTCCGACTGAAACAGATTTCCAGAAATTCAATTAGAACAGGATTTCAACCAACATATCATGAATAAAAAAAAAAATGCATTTCATGTGATTTTTGGCCTTTCACACTTGTTAAATCTGATAGGATTTCAATAGGATATGCAAAAAAAAAAAAAATTGGACTGACAGTCCAGTCGTAGCCTATGAAAGCTCTCCTTCCGAAAAGTGGAAATATTGAGTCGCACGTTTCCAGAAGAAAACTCATGACTACATTCGAGGCGTTTCAAGGAGTTCAGAAACAGTGCTTAGTGATATAGAGAATAACTCCCTCTGGAGTGACTTTATGATTTGTAACTTTGAGGAAGTTAATGAACTTTTTTCATGCTCAAACAGCAACATTACACACTAGAGAAAGTTGAAAATGTGAAAAAGCATAATAGGTCCTCTTTAAAAATCAATCTTTTTTAATATAAATTAATAATAATAATAATAACAAATAAGATAAGAATGTTTTTTTTTTTAACTGTTAACTGTTACTTAAAAAACAGATATAAATACAAACAGCTACAGACAAACAAGCAAGCTGGAGCTTTGGAGCGTTGGTCTGTATAAAGGGCTGTGCGATTAATCATAATTGATTTTCGATTTCGGCGATTATGAAAATACAATTATTGAAACAAAACAATTATTATGCCTCATTCCGTTCCTAAATGGCGACATACATGCAAAAATATGGAAATGCTGGGCAAAACCCAGTCGATTATGTCTTTTTGAAGAAAACTGTTGGAAGAAAATAGAAGATAAATCAAGAATTGTGAAATTGCACTGGTTTTTAAAATTTAGATATCACAGCAACCTTATTTCCAATAAATAGATAAGTGATATATACTGTATATGGCTATTGTTAAGTAAATTACTCATCTACGGTTTTGGTGACATAGCCCACTCATCAGTGTTGTGCCTGAACGTGTTCATATTTTGGGGCGAACGTGAACTGAACGTATTACTGCCTGATGAACGTTACTGTGAACGCGTTCATTCTGGTGTCTGTGAACGCACGCTCTCTCAGGTTAACTTCGTACAATAGGGTGCCAGATTTCTTTAGAGCCTTCCAGGCGAAAACTCGGCTAAAATACACGTAAACAGGCCTTAATATGTAGCGAAAAAACACCCAATCTGGCAACACAAGACACCAGTGCCGCCGTCGACAAAGCAGCGAGCGAGGAGGCGTCGGATGATCATTTAAACAGATTTTATGACGAGGTCGGTGAGGATGGGAAAAATCTTACATTTCTGTGCAAACTTTGCCTGTCGATAAAATAATTGTTGTCTGTGGTTGTATGAGATATAAAAAGCTCGCAACATATGGAGAAAAAGAACTATGAATGAACTAGTTCATTTTAAAAGTGAACTTTGAACTAGTTCATGTACAATGTAAACTTTCCCAACACTGCACACTGCCACTCATAATCATGCTAAATAATCGTGATTACAATATTGAAATTATGATTTTTGCCATAATCCAGCAGCCCTACTAATGTTAGAGTGTGTGTGTGAGATGAGTGTGTGGTGGTTGAACTCCAGCCCTATCTAAACTCAGCCCTCAGTGAGTCCTCAGGTTTTTAGCTAGTGAATAAGCTCTTAGTTCAGTGAATAAGATCATGCGTGAGGAGGGTTGAACCTGAGGGTTATTCACAGCATCCACTCACCCATAAATGGCCTCGTCCTCTGGGCTCGGTCTCAGCAGGATCTTGGGTGTCGTCTTTAATGCTGCTGCACATTGAATAAAACATTACTTGGCATCAGTTTAATGGCATTTGAAACAATTTGACAACTGACAAGTATTGCTAATGCCCCGCCAGAGGGTATCAAACCATAATTCATCTATAAACCAAAAGTTTAGATCTTTTTCTACTATCAAACTGTGGTGGATATACAGAGAATCATGTTCCTACGGGGTGGTGGTGGTGGCGGCTCTTCTTCTTGAGGTTCTGCTCTGTCCTCCTGGACTGGAAGCGGCTCCTCAGGAGTTTTGTAAGGAGAGGATGTTACAACGGGCTTTGCAAGTCTGCTCTGAGGCTCCTCCCTAAAAATAAATACAACAACAGATAAATCGCAGATTTAATCTGACAGTTTCTGACTGAAAATATACATATTCCACTAATATTAGAGAAGTGCTTCGGCTAAAAAATAACTCTTTCTGAAATATTCTGACTGAAAGGTGCATTAAAAGGTCTTTAAAAAAATATGCCACTTAGTTTGATGCTTTGTAATTTAATAACTTTTTAAGCACTAAACATTTTTTACTAAATAGATGTATTTTTAAAAATTATATGGACTCTAAAATTGCTATGAAATCAAACCCATGTCTAAGTTGATATCACAAAAGTCGAGGCTCTACATCAAAAATCACTCACACTCATGTAATTGCAGAAGATGCAATTATTAATTTAAAAAACAATACTTAATTACACTAATGCCTTTACAGCAGAATTGAAATGAATCTCATTCTGTAAGAAGTTTGCATCATTATCGGCCAGTTTATTATTTTAGAAGCTCTGTATTGTATGAAGTGCTATATGAATAAAGGTGTTTTGAATTTCATTGTCTGGATAAAAAAACACAGAAAACATTTTACAAAAATATCTTTGAGAATTTTCTAGTTTTGGTGAACTATCCCATTAAATTAATCGATTAAATTAATCGTATCCAAAATAAAAGTTTGTGTTTACATAATATATGTGTGTGTGTGTATAATGATTTTGTATATAGAAATATACACAAACATGCATGTATATATTTAATAAACAATGTAAATATTTGCATGTATATACTTTACATACATTTATACAAAATTAATATTATCCATAAATATAAATATTTGATACACACATTTTTCTTAAACATATACATGCATGTGTGTGTGTATATATATATATATATATATATATATATATTTATTTTTATATATTATTATATATTTATTTTTATTTTTCATTCCGATGCCCTACTTTAAATGTCCAAATACTTTTTAGAGCTACTGTATTATCGATATCACGTGTGTTGAAAATATCTAGAGCTGATCTTTAAGCTGTGCGCACCTGGCATTCTCTCGCGCTGCGTCGTTAGAAGAGTGTGAGGAAAGGTCAGATTGACGTGACCTTTGGTCATCTTGAGGTGAGTAGGAATGGTAAGACTCCATCTCAGAAATATCTGAAAGAAACAAAAGTCAACAATTAGAAGCGAAGGACTTTCCTTCCTTTAGTTCTGGACAGAAAAGAGACGAGGCCCAGAAGAGACAGAATTAAATGGACCCACAACCACAGAGAACGAACCACCATGTTACTGTCGACTTGGTGTTAATTAGCCAAGATCTGCCCCGTTATAACAATCATTTAGGATTTTGTGATTTTGACCACAGGATATCCATGCCTTTTTGACCCAAATCATGGTGATTTACAATACCAACATGACTCAAATGTCCAGAATTTGATGAAGCTTTCATGAAGAGACTAATAGCAGTGTTATACAGAGGCAGAAAGTGTGTTGGACAGGCGTGATTAATCTTTAGGAACTGAACACCCTGAGAAAGGTAGAGAAAAAGGACAGACAGGAAGTGACATCTACAGTACAGCAACTGCCTTGGAGAGCAGAGACGTGTGCAAAAGCAGCTAGTGCTTGCATACATTAAAGATACTTTGATAGTTAAAAGGAACAGTTCACCCCCCAAAAACAGAAAATAAATAAAAACGGAAATTCTGTCATCATTTACTCAAACTCGAGTCATTCTAAACCTGAGTTACTCAATCAGTTTCGAGTGGGTAACTAATCGTTGCAACCAAATCACAGAGTCAGTGAAACAATTGCCAATTCGTGTCTTGGTGACTCATATGAACTACTTTTTTATGTTTTATTGTATCATTGTCACTGTTGTATACACTGTAAACAAATATATTTTCATGATTTGTAATCACAACATGTGTTCTTTTGTCAAAACAACTTAATTTATTTAGTTCAGATAGCATATCATTTTGAGTTTCTGATGATTAAATCAATCTCCTTCATTGTATTAACTCACTTTTTCCATTTGAATGAACTTAAAATTTTAAGGCAACCAAGTTACTTAATTTTTTTAAGTTAAACCAACAATATTTTTTACAGTGTAGAATGTATTAAACATTTCGCGACACAAAAGAAAGAAAGTCTTTTATATCGAAATGAGGGTGAACTACTCCTATAATTTCTCATTTTAGAGCTCTACGTTGTCCAGGGAAGTTAAGAATTATTTGATAACATGTAAAACCACCAAGACGCAGAGCAAGGAAAGTGAAGCATCGCCCTGAAAGAGAAAGCAAGACAGAAGTAGTGACGGCCGGGGAAAAAGAAAAGAGTTACTGTGTGGTCTGCTGGTGATCTAAGTGCATGTCCAGTGCATTAACAGAACTCCTCTCGCTCTTCTGAGCGCCGCTGGTGGGCGGGACGCCATGCCCGTCCTGCAAATCTACAACACACTCCATCCGTAACAAAGACACTTCCGCCCACCTGCTTCAGAGCTCAGTGTAAACAGACACAAATATGATCCCAGCACTGCTGTAGATACAGTGTTAAAAAAAATTGCTAACATTTTTTACTGAGGAAGGGCAGAAATCTGCAAGTGATACAGATGTTTGATACTACAGTGGGGTTAAAAAGTCTGAAACAGCGAAATCTGGGATTCAAACATGAAAATAAACAGAATTTTTAATCGTTTTTGAATATTTAAAAACACCAAAACACAAAAAAGTGGAAAAGTTTTTAAAAATCAATTTATTTATTATTATATTTATTTTTTCTATAAAAAAAGAATTAAAAAAAAATAATTTTTTTATATAAAATAATTTTTTTATAATAATCAAAAATATGTAATATTCTCCAATATTTAAAATACAAAAAAATAAATAGTATTTTATACACACACACAACTAACAATTGACAACTAGAAATTGTTCAAATACTAATTTTGAGCTAAAAAGCTACTTTTTTGTGAAATTAAACGAGTGACTTTTATCCTCTATGTCTACATGCACAAATTGTCCTTGATCCAATTTAAAATCAATCTGACGACAGATTCCAAATGTAATGTTATGGTCCCTAAAATCTGCTGCAAAATTAAAATGTTTACATGCCTGTTCCATTTGTTCTGAACTCTGAGCACGCCGTTCAAGAGCGTTATCAAGTGTCACGTTATCTTAAGAACAAGAAGCTTTCGAGTTCTGTCAGATGATTAAAGAAGAAAATACCAGTAGATTCAGTATCTCACCATAGAGAGTGTATATCTAAAATTATCCCATACATTTATTTAAATGGAAAATCAGATGGAAAACCAATCTCTTAATTTATTCAGATCAAGCTGAAATTGATTTTTTCCCCCTGTTCTGTACTTGAGCGATTTTCATTCCGATGGGCTATTGGTCAGATTATTTGTGGATTATTAGTCGCATGCAAACACAGATTCGGGAGAATATCAGGAGGATCAGGGAGCTGTTGTTTTCCAGGCGTGTTTCCATCTGTTGGGTGGGGATGAAATTACAGTCTGTCTCTTACGAGGGGGAGGACAGACCACAGAGTAGACACAGCTGCTGTATACTCCCTGACTACAACCCCAAACAGCATTATCTGCAGCGCTACTGTGACAACACGTGCAGAGCAACAGAGAGAATGAAAGAGAGCAAACACACAGACATACTGTACATGCAAAGGCTAGCTAGACCCAGGGCTGGGCGATATTGCAATATTCTGGGGGAAACACTTTATATATATTTGTGTGTGTGTGTATACAATAGATTAAAACTTTACAAAAAAGGTTTCCAGATGTTAACATTATAGTTAACATGGACTAACAACAAAAATAACTCATTTTGCATAACTCAAAGCATTTATTAATCAAAGTTCATGTTAATTTCAATATTTACTAATACGTTATTGAAATCAAAAGTTGTATCTGTTAATATTTAATGCTCTGAACTAACATGAACTAACAATGAATATGTTTTTATTAATTAAAAACAACAAAGATTCATTTTAACTAACATTAAGAACAAACATTAAGCACTGTAACTAATATATATATATATATATATATATAAACACATTTCTTGATATCATTATATTTTATATAAATAATACTGACATTTAGACATAAAAATAACTATATTTAATAGTATAAAATAGTATAAAAATATACAGATTATATTGTTTTAAAACTTAAATGATAATAAAACATTCAAAATATTATGAAAATATTTTTAATATGACAATTTTATTTCACCTGTAACATAGTAGTGGTATATTAAGAGTGTTTCCTATTATATCGCCCAGACCTACTAGTGACTAAGAATAAACAAATGGCACTTACACAGTACATGTGTTAAAAGACAACATATTAAAGATTTAACTATTTACTTTTTTTACCTTATTTTATTTCCTAAAAAGCAAAAATATACTTTCGTAACAATTTTCAAAAATGTAATACTTTCCTCCTCCATAACAATTCATTCAAATCCCACAGCACACAGTCAATTTCCCATTGAATATACTGTTTTACTGTATATTATGAAAGTCAAATGCATTGCGAATTCCATTGCCGTCATGATGTCTTTAAACACAATTACCTGAATTTACATAGAACAATGAGACACATGCAGGGGTGACTGTGACATCCTATTGCATACAAAACTAACTGAAGATAAAGACACAGGGGACAGTGCTGATTTACGACAGTAAAGTTCAACATGTTCAAGCATGCTACACTACAAAGTCACAGCTTCTTGAATACACTGAAAAATAAAAATGAGGAAATAGCAGAAAGCCGGCTATCACATCATCTAGTCAAAATGAAAAGTAGTGCACAATGGTGCGCAAGAGGCAATGAACTGCATTTTTATGGCAGGGTGTAAATCACATCTTAATTTAACTTCTCCAACCGGCACGAAGCAGCATACACAACGCATACAGTGACTCATGTTCCACTGCCGATGAATGCAAACATGAAATGGAAATGCATTTAGCTGTTCTGCCCTGCCCCCCTTTGCAAGCGGACGCTTTTTCTGTACTGAAATTTACTTCCACCTGCATTTAATACCTTGAGGATGGTAGATCTGTAAAAGCCATACGATATCCAGCTGTCCCACCCTAACAACAGCTGAAGAGTATGAAATAGCATCCGAGAGACTGTCATCCTTCCAGACACGGTTTCTCTTTTATGATAAATAAGTCACCACCACACAGACAGAACATTGAGCAGACTTATTTATTGTTAAAGACGGTATTAAAAAAGGAGGTTAGCATTAAACATAAGAGCACAGTGTGAAAGTTTTACAGGTTTGTTGAGGCACAGTCATGATTAAAGATTAAAGGCAACCAGACTTTATGTTGTGTCTCAGCGGTCCATCAGCTAAAAGTATGACATATCTGTATTATCTGTAAAAAGAGAACACAAAAATAGCATTTCTGTTGTAAGCGGTTTGCTTTTTCTCAGGTGAGCGCATCTTTCTGGTGTTAAAATATTCATTGTGTTTAAGTGCCTATGTATCTGATAGAAAGGTTAAGATACCTGCTATTATCATCCATTTATGTCCATGCACTTAAAAATAAATAAATAAATAATAAAAAATAAATATATTTTTTAAATATATATAAAAAAATATTTTTAAAAAATCATACCCCTTTTTTCTTTAAATTAATTTATTATAATAGTTAATTTATGATTTAAATTGATTAAATAATATATATATATATATATATATATATATATATATATATATACACACATATACACATTTATAAATTTATACAGTGAACAGTATACATGTGAATTATAATAAATTATATGTTATGGCTTCTACTATCTGATGTACATTTTCTTTAAAAGCTGTATCTACCACTCATTGTTTTAAAAGTATAAAAGTAAGTATAAAAGTATTTTTTAATCATGCAAAAAACAACAACACTATTTGTATGTGCTCTCTGGAATAAAAAAGTAATATGTGGAGCCTTTGTATCTTTTATCAGAAAGGACTTCCTTTAACTCAGCTGCCATATTGAGTGTTGCGATTCCTCCCATTCATTTTTCTACAAACGGGTTGTGTCCTTATACTGTCTCTGACGTGGTCCACTAGTGCTCAGATAATCCGAGACGGATGATAATAGCAGGTATATAATATGGAGTCAGTAAATCTCAGCTCTTTGCTAAAAACAAAACAGTCTTGTAATTTCTAAATGACTGTGTGTTCCTGTTAAATATACTTGTACTATCAATCTATAACCATAACCCATGTCCGACTCCATAACAGTATCATCTCTGTGTAGAGGACCAGATTTAATAAATCCATGGCATATAGTTCAAATTGTGCCAGTGGATGATAACCATGCTCTGACACAGACGGTGACAAATTGTGTTTTGTGCTTCGACACTCATTTCGAGTCTATTAATAGTGATTCGCATAATTAACTGTAATTTATTACAGCCTCAGTGCCTGGTGAATGTGTACATGATATTACTAATCTGATTTATCAGAGCCAATTCATGCTATCTGCTTTTAATTAAAGTGTGGAGTTAGAGAGCAAACAGCCAGAGGGTGAGCACCACGGCTCAGGAAGCGCTGTAATGGAGACTAGTCTACGGACCGATGCTGCATGAGAGAAGAAACTTACCGTCAGGCTCCGAGTCGCTGTCTGCCAGGGCAGGGATGCGCACCAGGACCTGACGATGGTCTCTTTGCACCACCAGTTGCAGCTTGCCCCGTGATTTCTCAATCAGCTTGCCGGCGTCACTCAGCGAGAGGTTCTCGGTCACCGTTCCGTTGATCTGGAAAAAACAAAACATGTAACGTTAAAGGGGTGATGAACTGAGAAATCAAATTTTCCTAAAGCTTTTGACATCTAAGAGGACATCATATTATAAGAATATCCTGTAAATTTCAGAACTGAAAACGTCCTTGCTAGTCCAATAAAAGCTTTTATTGACACCAGCCTTAGCAAACAACTCGTTTTGTATGACGTCAAAGAGGATAAAACATCACCCCCGCCTGCTTCAACACGGCCGGTTTAGCCCCGCCCACCAATCCACACATTAGACGACGCCCATAAAAACAGAGCATTTTTGAGCTAGGCTCAAAACAAGGGTAAAAAATAGTCAATTACTTATTAATTTTGATGTTTTTTAATGTAAAAACCAAGCGAATGTCATAAGTTGACCTCAAACAACAATATAATAAAATTTAAAAAGCCAGTTCATGACCCCTTTAATGGTTTAAGCTTTTATAACGCTATGGTGCTACGACATGAGTCTGATGTCAAAAGGCTTGAGTTTTGAATGCCATTTTGGTGGAGGTGTGCGAACAGTCACCCCAACTATATATACATACATTGACAAGGTTGATAAATCAGCAGATATTTTCCACGATAAAAACATAAATCATAATGATTTATTATCTCCCTTGGTACTGTCACAGCATTTACTAATACAATTAATGTCAAAAACTAGAGTAAATTTAAAATATATTATTTAACATCATATTATTATTTTACAGTTAATTAGATACATAAATATTAAGTAAAATTACTTAAAATGTACTGTAAAATATTTAAAAAAAGTTTAATTTCATAAATTGGGTGTATGTCATTGTCTTTAAATCGTGTGAAATCATGAACATATTACCCATCAGCAAAGATGTGCAGATTTTTTTTTTGTATTATGTATTTACTGTTTTACTATTATAGTATTTAAATAAAATTTTAAATTGGCTTTTATTTTTACATGGCCAGTTTTAATTGTAATTTTTTTTTTTTTGTCATATGTTTTTTTTTTAATATTTCAATATAGCTTTTACTAATTTAGTACTTGAAGTAAAACATTTCATTTCACTATTCTATTTGTCATTTAAGTTTTTTTTTTCAAGTTAACTGTTTTCCTCTAATATTTATATTTTATTATTAACTTCATTTTATTAAGATATATAGTTCTAGTAAACAAAATCAACAATGAAATATTAAACACAAAAGCTACTGTTACTGTTACAGTAAAGCTACTGTTGTTCTAGTAATTACTGGGTTGTGATAGATTTCAAGTGTGAATATGGCTGTTGTGTGAAGAGTCTTATAGGAACCTTGAGAATGATGTCGCCCTCCTGGAGATTTCCATCTCTGGCAGCCAATCCAGTGCCGGTCATCTCTTTGATGAAGATCTGGCTGCCCAGCCGGAGGCCATACTCTAAAACGAAACACAATGAAACATTGGTTTTGTTCAGCAACGCTAACATGAACCTAACAACCATGATGACCTTGACCCTTTTAAGCACTCAGCAATCCCTCCAGCTGTCAATCAAATATGGAATATCGATCCGACAGGCAGAATCAGAGCTCTGAGCGCTCAAGAACCGGTAACAGAACTAAATACGATGAACATTTTTTGGTTTAAATATTATTCTAAAGAAAAACGTTTCCTGTTTCCCAAACTAAGGCATAATCTGGTAATAAACAGCGCCACGCGCTTTGCCCTTCTGAGCTGAGGGTTATGAGCAGCTGGTGAGGAAATCGGAAGAGACGGACCGCTTTATGTGAAGTCACAAGAATGTACCCCCTCTGAAATCTATCTCCAGACAGAGCCATCATAAATAAATCAGATTAAAATATCATCAAAATCTACTGAGGACAACATTTTTTTTAGGATGGATGTATGGAGAAAACAGAATGAGTTTACAGAATGAATTACAATAGGACAGAGAGAGAGCCAGCTGCCCTGTTCACGTGTGTGAAGCTCAGATGGTATTTTTATGTTGTGTGTAATTTCCGGAGCATCTGACCTCATCTCTACTGCAGGAATAAAGGCTCTGCAGCTGTAAAGGGATCATATGCCATATTTTACACTATTGAGATAAAAATGATTGATGAACTATTAAAATATATGATGTTACGGTTTTGCCGCACATTTTAGCATGGATTATTTAGTGAACATTTCACAATATAATGCCGTTTTGGAAAGAGGCTGCTATTGAAGGATGGGGTCCCGGGTCTCACAAACTATACTGGACTGTGCAGAGCAACATGAAGACTAATTAAATGAAGACTAATAATTAAACTAAATGAAGACATGAATGTTACAATTTAAAAATATTTGTTTTCTATTTTAATATATTTCAAAATTTAATTTATTCCTGTGATTTAAAATCAGATTTTTTTTAGCATCAATATGCTACAAACAGTTGTCACAAAGGTTAATTGCATGAGAATATATGAACTTGAGAAAATATGTTTACTGTAAACATTGATTCACATTGAGTATTTCCTTTAATAACGCCCATGAAGAAGCATTGAATAAGGGGTGTGTTTGTTTGTGTTGATTTCAAATATCAACATTGGCCAAAAGCATATTTCAGAAACCTCCCCTTTAATAAACTACAAAAAAGGCTTTGTTTTAAAGTTTGCCATCAGTAAGCTGAAGTTTAGAAATTAATACTTTTATTCAGCGAGGATGCATTAAATTGATCAAAAGTTACAGTAAAGACATTTGTAATGTGACAAAAGATGTCCATTTCAAAATAAACCGTTTCTAATCATTTCAGTCACCTAACTCTAGGGATGCACCGAATATTCGGCCACCGAAAATTTTCGGCCGAAAATGGCCCAAAAGTGCATTTTCGGTTTTCGGCCGAAAGACTTATCACCGAAACAATACGGCCGAAATGTTGTGATGATGCAAACAGAAACCGCGACCTGCACGTGCTTGTCTGAAGCAACATGTTTGCGGTGCGGACGTATTTCAGTGAATCTGAACCCGCGAGGAGACGGAAGCCTTGTTTATCCACCTATATCTGCTCTAAACAATGCGCGCCGCCATGACAACGACTCCGGATGCGAGCGGGTCAAGTATAAACTGTGGAGACTCGCGCTGCGGAGGCAGGCGAAAGTATGCGCAAGTCTCCTCAGACAGCGCGCGCACCGCTCCAAACGGTCGAGGCGTTTATACTGGACCCGCTCTCCGTTGTACTATTCCTTGAAACGACAGGGGACGACTCAAGTAACTGTCCTCTAACCATTAGGAATCGGTGAGAAGAAGAAAGATAAACACATGACAATGTTTATTTTTTAGTATACCACCACCAATACAAAAATAATCATGTAAAACCCAGTAAACCCTGAGATTATTACTTGTGTGACATTACAAAAAATATATATATGGGAACATGTATGTATAGAACTAAATGCTCTCTTAAATATTTTCTACATTCACTAAACATGTTTTGTTAAGTTTCATATACATTTGTATTAATAATGGACCTTTGTTCATTTAAAAAGGCTTTTTTATGCTATTGTATGCTAAATTTTTAAAATGTAAGAAACTTAGACGTGCAAAGGGTGCTGGTGTGATGAGAAGAAGTTTGCACTCGGCTTTGTTTTTGAGAGAACATTTAATTTTAAAACCTTTCTGCAGGCCATTAGATTATTATTTAATGTACACATGAGTGGGGTCAAAAACATTTTAGTTTGAATTTTATTTTATACTGTGCATTGTGCTAAATAAATATTTGCATAATTTGTAATTTATTTATTTATATTAATTTATGCAATTGCAATGCCTTGATTTTAGTAACGTTTGTACACAGTCATAGCCATAAATGCAATGATACTGATAATTGGCATAATTTCTTTCGGTGTTTCGGTTTTCGGCCTTGGTTTCCTCTTTTTCGGTTTCGGCCAAGAATTTTCATTTCGGTGCATCCCTACCTAACTCTATTATCTACAAGCTAAACCCGAGGTTCTCACCTTCATTAGGCCTGTTTTTCACCAGCATCACATTGATGGGCGGCTCCAGGGGCTCATAGTTTTGAAGGTCTCTTCCTCTGTCCCGCTCTTTGCTGGGTGAAGGTGAGTGATCCTGCAGCCGGTCCCTGCTGTGACTCCTAATCATCTTGTCATCCAAACGGGTGTCATACCTGCGCGTGTCATAGCCCTGGTCCCTCCCGTAGCTTCCGGCAGGGCTTCCTCCTCCACCACGGCCTCTACTTTGCTGCTTATGATAGCGAGGCTCCGGGCTGGATCCACGCTCCAGTGTCCGTCCCCGACTGCCGTCCCTGCGGTAGCCGCTGTCAGAGCTGGGCGATCTCTCTGTGCTCCTGCCTCTGCTTCGTTCCCGCCGAGAGTCGTAGTCCTGGCTGCGGTAATCCGGATCGAGGTAGTCTATCCGGCTCTTGTCGAGGCTGCGGTCATGCTCTCTGTCACGGGGGTAGCCCAGGCCGCCATTTCCCCGAGGGTAATCAGAGTCTGGGTCACTGTGAACACTGCGGTTGTCCTCGGGATAATAGCTGGATATGTTGTAATCACGGCTATCTACACTCGGGGAAGGGGGCCGCTTGAGGACAGACACCTTGCGTGGCCTCTTTACAGTCTGTGGGAAGCGAATGAATATAATTAGTCTTTTTTACAATCAGCCCACTGTTATCAAAAAGACATAAGAGCTTGATCTTACTATATGACAATTACTTTAAGCAGGGATTGATTGCAGTACATTCACTTGAATGCTGCATGTGTATTAGTTTTCAAACAGAACTTAAAGGGATACTCCACTTTTCTTTTCTTTTTCCTATTATGGAAGTCAATGGGACCAGAAACTGTCTGGTTACTGATATTCTTCTAAATATCAGAAAATTGTCTGAATGGATTTGAAAACGGTAAAAGCCAACTATGGGGGAGTTGTAAAATGAGCCTATTTCCAAAAAAGTTGAGTATCGCTTTAAACAGCGCTTGGGGCAAAACTGCAAAATTTAAATCTAAAATTGTCAAAAATGGCAAAAAAAAATTCGAATGTTTTCAGATTTCAGATTTTGCTTTTTATCTGTTTTCTTAATAATAATAATCGTAAAATGTAAACTCAAGTCTTAAAAATAATTTAACAAACACATTTAAATTGTATCCGAGTAAAGCATTAATGTTATTACATTTATATCTCACATTCCTTTTGTATTTGATGTTGATTGGATTTTATAGGTAACATCTGTAATATTTAATTCATAGAATATTAAATAATATTCATATTCATTTTGAAACTAATGTATTTGACATGAGTGGTGGGTTAAAACATTTTTTTTTAAATCTTTAAAAGGTAAAAATAATACCTTGAAAGGCAAATATTGACGCTTAAAAATAAAAAAGTTAACATTTGACACTGCTAACCTATGCTAATAACCAAAGTAACTTGTTTTAGCAGGCCTCTCATAAAGGTCAACTTGACAAATACTCACTATTTTGGCCACTTTCCCACATTTCCGAAGTGACTGCACAGCAAAAGAATGAGGCACATTATCCATGGTGATGGCGTTGACCAGTATCACTCGGTCATTCTCACTGTCCACAAGCAAAACAAAACAAAAGTCAACATTCGATTCTACAGTATGTAAGCAATAAGGTCCTCGAGGCTGTGTTGTATTGTAAATAAGTAACGGATGTAAAGGCGTTGTTAGGCACGAAGTGAATCAGAGTCCCTGACCGTGTTACTGTTACATTTCAATAAAAATAAGCTGTTTGTTGAAATGTATAAAGTTATTACATTGATAAACGATTATGAAAAGCAATACTTTTTCCTCTTTTGATTAACATGCGCTAATATAACACGCACGATAACACCAAGGACATTTATTAGGGCAGTAAGCAGAGTCAATTTTAATTTCATGTCATGTGAAAACTCGATACTTATTAACCGGCCTATGTTGGTGTAAAATAATGGTTTACCAATACGCTCAACGCATATGCATTAGTAAGGCGAGTGAAGCGTACAAGAGCAGTCCATCGGCTGGTCCTCCTGGCAGCACGTCCGACACGATGATGGACGTCTCTCCGCTCTCCACGTTTGGATTGTCCCGGCCGCCGGACACAGCAATTCCAAAGCCCATTTTAGAGTCCTGCAAAAGAAAGAGAGAGAAATCACTTTCAGTGTGAAAGTAGCACTAATGCATTTCCATAGTCATACATCACAGCTAGCCTGCCCAAAGCAGTACTGTTTAATATTGCTTCTTAGAAGCATGCAAACGGCCAGCGGTGTTACACACTCACGTCCGTGCGCTCTTAAAATAAATCTCTCAAAAACGTTGACTGCGTGCCACCACAGTGCGGTTTTGCAGAAAGCCATTGCACGCTAAAGCTAATGGAGACGTGGTTCCACCTCATTGCTTAGCCAAATAACAACCTGCTGTACCTGCCTCAGAGGAGCGCTGAATAAACAGTCTAATGAGTGGGTATCGCTGGCTTGATCTGGCAATCTGCTCCAAATATATTCAGGCCCAATTAAAGCTGGAGATAAAACCTGACAGCAACGAGTGAAACCGAGTGAGGCTGACAATGGCACAGACTAACACTAGGGTAGGCGGTAACCAAAAGCTTGTATAATATTACAGCTGGCATTAGTAAATGTATACCAAAATAATGAAATAGACCGGGCTCCCAAGTTGAGAAATTTATGAGGACATTAAAAACCCTTTAGGGGCACAATTGAACAAACAATGCATTTTCCTTAAAGGGATACAAGGAGACATTTATAAGGAAAATTATTTATTTCATTAGAATAAGATTCGAACTGTATTTAGTAATTATGTAATCATTTATTGGCCTACGTCAAACTGTGTGTGTGTGTAATATATATATATATATATATATATAGACACAAATATATATATTTATTTATTTATATTATATATATATATATATATATATATATATATATATATAAAAACACACAGTTCAATCTGTGTATGTGCATGTATATATATATATATATATATATATATAAATAAAATAAAACTTCTTTTAAGTAAACAGATTATTGTGCCACAAAAAAATTGCTAAATTTAAGTTGAATTAATTGTCAGATACAGTTTATAATAATAACCAGGAAATTATCAATAATAACCAGGGAATAAACTTATGAAAAATGTGGCCTTATTTTAATGTGTCTATGCTTTACTATTGCCGGCTGCTTATTCAAAAAAGATAAAATATGCACTCTTACAGCCATCTACAGCATATTACATGAACACCATAAAGTAAACATTGTAATTCATCATAAGCATGCTATTAGCATAAATGTGCAGTATTCACTGACTGGGAGCTGTAGAGCGTGGAACGGCGCCGCATTGCATTGCACCTTATTTAATAAATCACATTAGGCTGTAATGCGATTCCTGTTTTTCCATCCCCAAATTAAGACCTCTTAAAAATAATCAATACGTTACTTCAACCATTTAAGATATTTAAGGCTTTTTGTGACTTTAAATTGAATAAAACCGAGGAACCGGAGGGACTTTAAAAAAAAAAAAAAAACACACATGTGCTCCTAAATACATTTCACACACTTTTTAGTCGCAAATGCGAGTGAATCTCTCACACTGTCAAGTCCTTATTGATAATGATACGCCATATAAACTTGTCCTCATTCTAAGTCTGTTTTTTTTTTTAAACTTCCAAAACTTATATCTTCCCTTTTATGTTTGCGATAAGACAAGACAATTCTTATCTGAACTCAGGGATCTGACATGTCAAAGAGCCGAGATGCTTTCCCAGGATGAGTCTGATATGAGATGGTGGTGATAATGTCAGTGTGTGTTTGGATAGTGTGTGAACCCTTGCGATCTGTCACGCGGGAGATAAAAGATGCGCGTCCTGTTGTGCATGATGTTGGAGGAAAGAGGAATGGGAGGAAGGAAAGACAAGATGGGAAGAGAGAGGGGGAGGGGTAACTTCATCTGACAGGCTGAAGCACTTCTACAAGGAGAACACAAGCACAAAGTGTTTTGATGCTAATAAGTGCTTAGTAACAATGTCCATGTTTACTGTACATGCATATGACAATTGTGTCTCATGCAAACACCTTATTTGGGATATCTACTGTTCATTTATACATGCATGTGTCCATGTGGATATAATTATGAAGGGAACAAGAAACGGATCACACTGTTCATTTACTAAAATGAATTGCAATAAATAAAGAGTGAGCCTCCAGTATTTTGAGTGAGCCTCTTTAGTTTTTTCGTTTCATTCGTTTGTTCGTCTTTGTTGTCGTTTTAAATGACTATACATACACTTTTGTTCTTTTTTTTATAGAAATAAATGAATACTCAAAAGTGGCATTGACACAATCATAATGTTACCAAATAGTAATACAGATAAAATAATAATCCTAAAGCTAATATTCTCCTGGACCCAGCACACTGACATCTCAGCTATTGTTATATGTTAGAGGGGCTTTGTTAAGAGGGCCATCCTCTCTCTGTGCAGCATGTGGCCTCTTTGGTTACAAACATGAAATGTGTTAACTGCCGAGCCGCTCTTCTACAACATATCTAAACGTGTGACTCTGAAACCTGCAGTGGGTGGGTTAGTTTGAGTAGGTTCATGTAAAAGAGATAAGTTTCATACCCGTTGTAGAGTCACAGTGTACTGCTCCCAAACCGTCTCCTCCATTCCTGAGCTCTGCATGGAAAAGAGAAAGAAATCACCATTAAATCACCAGTCAGGCGTCACTAATTTCAGTATGCTGTGCAGCGTGACATGTAGGGTTGAGTGTCCTATACACAAATTGGTTCTAAATGAAGTGTCCTGAACTAATTATTTAATTACTACATGGATGCACACATAATATTGAAGGAATATTCCAGGTCAAGTACAACTCACTGTAAAGCATGACAGTATCTGTGGCAATTACTTTGGACACACATAATTAGCAGTTCCTCCTCCCCATCTCAAAAATCATTTTTTTTCTTTCACTGATTTGTAAAAACTGAGGGAGAAGTCAAAATTACTGTACTTTATGTAATTTTCTTTAATCAACAGCATGCCACAGATTCTATCTGTACAGTTTAAAGGTGAAGTGTACACATTTTTTTAATGTTCTTCTTTCCCAGTTTCATGTAACCACAAAATACTGATATTTATTTAATCATCCCTGCCTGTCCAGTTTGGGCCAGTAACAGCGAACAGAAAAAGTGTTTGAAAAGTGTTATTTATTTTATTTAAGTGGTTGGGATCAGTACGTTTTTTTTTTTTAAATCAATTTTTTAAGTAAATATTATTCAGCAAGGATGCATTAAATTGATAAAAAGTGACAGTAAAAACATTTAAAATGTCACAAATGGAATCTATTTCATATAAATGCTGTACTTTCAAACTTTCAATTCATCAAAGAATCCTGATATAAAATACATCACAGTTTCCACAAAAATATTAGACAAAAACTCTTTAACAACATTAATAATAATAATTAGCACCAAAATTAGGACCAAATTAGCATATTAGAATGATTTCTGAAGGATCATGTGCCACTGAAGAGTGGAGTAGACAATTCAGCTTTACCAAGTACATTTTATTAAAACAGAAAACAATTATTTTAAATTTTGGTAATAATATTTCACCACATTACTGTCTTTTTTAAATCGACCCCAAACAGATAAAACATTTTTTACCTGCCCCACATAACACACTTCACTGGTTACATTGTAAATAACCCAGAATATTCCTTAAAATGACATTATGAAAATGAATATTAGTTCAAAAATTGACAAATGAAGAGCCCTCTCCAGCTATATAGTATCTACACAGAAATACCTGTGAACACCCCATTATTTGGTACGACCCGATACATCACTGCGTCAAAATGAGGGTCTACCACATACGGCAGGAGAGTGTGTATGAAGGATGGGCCTGTCATTTCCACAGCTCACTTAGGCGAAAGCATCATTTATCTGTTTCTAAGAATTATTACATATGTGGACTGAATCCACGTTAACTCACAGATCTATGTAAGCCGATGTCCATAAACACACTGCGAATGACACCAGGGTCTGTATATGTCTTTTTGACAAACTCACACACACACACACACACAGCTCAAGGGTGTGTTTGTTCCAATGAACAGACAAACATTCTCAATATTGATGATTAACTGGAAAGCGGCCACAGTACAACCCAACCTCAACTAAACCGTGACGACACAAGGTTAAACCACGGTGACTTTGACAGTAGGTCCGGTTAAAGCTTCTTAAAATAGTCGGCTTTAATTAATTAAGAAATCTGTTTGGACTAAAACAATATCCTAATCTACACCCGATTCAACTCAAATTAAACGTCTCCCCCTTCCACGTCCATCCATGTCTTCCAAATAAAAATAAATACACACGCTTTTTACAATACACAGAGTTTCAACGCAGCTTCACAGAAATTCATGACGTGACAATTTAAACAATCACGCAGCTGACATTTGCTATATAATATATTGCATTATGCGAGTATACTGTACGCAGGTAAAGTATATATCCAATTTTTCGACAATTTGAGGTTTGCTATATATAGACCATTTCACAAGATGTAAACAACACTGGTCCAGAAGCACTTCCTGTTTCAGTTTGTAACCGTTTTCTTTATTTCACATGTAAAGAAAACATCTTAAAGATGTTTGTTTAACTTTTTGATTCAGTTTTAAATGTTCTCTTGGTTGTATTTTATCCCAGCTTTTATGTAGTGTTAAAAAACTGAAACAGGAAGTGCTTCTGGACCAGTGTTGTTTACATCTTGTGAAATGGTCTATACAGTACTGCTTAACATGAGTGTACTGTGTGTGTCAACGGTAAGGTTGAATAAATGGATATACTTATAGTAGTTGTACAATTTGTTATTAATTTGTTAATTAATTCAAGTTATCAATGTTTTATCTGGTGAAAAAGTTCCTTTAAAAGAACCATGGGCTGGCCAATCACAGCACAGATAACGTATGACATCACTCTGATCAAGTCTATTCAAGTCACAACCTTTATTTATATAGTGCTTTATACAATACATATTTCAAAGCAGCTTAACGGTGATAACAGGAAAATGATTTAATGATGCGGACAGTTCATTTCGGCCGTACAGCAGCTCTAGGAAGAAAATAGTCTCATTATTCAGCTAAAGTCAGTTCAGTTCAGTGTTGATTCAGTTCCGTTGCAAAGATCATTAATTATTAAATTAGTTCATTTCCTCTATAAAGCAGCTCTGCAGAAAACAGTGATGTCATCGTCCAGCTCAATTCGTGTCAGTTCAGTCAAATCGATAATATTGTTGAATATTAAGTGTCCTCCTAAGGACAAAATGGTTGATGAGCAACACACGCATACGTTTTAGTTTTCACTTTCTGCACTTCCCTTAAGCTTTTCCATACAAACACACACTTCCCCTCGTTCCCAGCCGTCCCCGTTAGCGTGCGGCTCTGATTGTAGTTTTCTGCCTGCGGATATCTGCCCTCAGACTACTAGAGAAGCGTACAATTAGTGTGGACATGTGCATTTGTTGGGCTCTACACAAGCACTCGGATAGTGCGCTATGCAGCAAATAAAACTAATCCACAGAGATAAAGTAAATAGCGGGCCTGATGCTGATAAGCTAAGACAGCTCTTCTCTCCTCCTGCACTGGGCTGCTTTCTGTGGGTGGCTAGTGGAGATATTGTTCATAAGACGGTGATGAGAAAGACAGATAGCGAGGGAGCTAAAGATGCTGCATCATTTGAAGGCAGTTCAAGCTGCTTTTACAAAGCACTCACCTTCTTTTTCTGGAAAATGATGGACAGTTTCATAGCAAAGAGGAAAATTACGAAGCTGCTCGCTTCATAAATCAAAGACAGGCCCCACAAAGGCTTTGCAAACGTTAAACTCATCATAACGAGTCGAGCATTTTCCCGTAATCTAGTTTGTCCGACCAAGTTAATGAACAAAAATGCATTTATGAATACGTAAACATCATTAAAGTAGCAGTTCGCCCCAAATATGAAAATTCACCCTCGTGTTGTTCTAAATGTGGCTAACATCTGCATCAATTTTGATGTCAGCAACAAGAAATTAGCCTTAGGATGATCTCCGCCGACGTCAAAGCCTATCTGAACTCACTTGAATACGATTTGAGAGCTGCGGAGATGGGGAGTGTTTTCAGCCAATAAAAATGTCTGTTAATTTGGTCATATTCGGCTATTGTTTGGTTTCAGAGGAGTTATTTGGAGGAATTTAAAATCACCTAGGCTACTATTATGACATTTATAAAGTCATTGCTGGACAGGACCCATCCTTATTAGAGTGCTGCAAGTATGATGTATTTTTGCGGGCCAATCATGAAAATTAGCATTTTAGCACTTCCAGTTTCATCTTCCAGAGGTCAGTAGGTTTTTTTGAATGGGTTTTTGGTTCAATGCATGAAATACGGTCTGTAGCGCAAGCACAAGATATTTTCACGTAAAAAACATCAGTAATACCACCTAGTCATGTTTCTAAACATGTATTTGTCTTGAAAAGGGTGGCTGCTATAAAATGGCTAAATGTGACTAGAGGTTGTTGGGGGCATTAAACTCAAACAGGAAACTCTAATAACTCTGAGTATTTCTAACTCAAACTTTCGGGGGAAAAAAATGTTTTAAATAAAGGCTGAAAGAGTGGTTTAGCTTAATGGTGGTGACGCTTCAGGCATTGTTCATTTAAGATTTTCCTTCAGGCGATTGTATTTAGGCTTCAAAATTCATAAAAGTTGTGCTGATTTGTCAAGATTACACCTGATGAACAAAAAGTGTGAGAATCATGAACACTTTTTATCACAGAGCTTATTTTCAGAAATAACCCAAAAGCCAATGGAAAAATACTATTGGGTTTTTGTCGAGGGAACCAGGGTGAAGCAAACTTAAAGGTTGGCCTACAAAATGACATCACTGCAGTACTGTGCTGCATTAAAAAGAGCGATTAGTATATCCTGTAAAACAATACACTTCTACAAAAGGTTTAGGATGATATGATGGTCCTTTAAAGATTCGTATACCTGGGTTTCTGTCTAAAGCTCCTAAAACACATGTTCCAGATATGTTGACCCTTGGTTCTCGTGCTGCTGACACAGGTTCAAGTATGATCCCTCTCTTCAAATGAATAAAATAACATACCATAATCTCCATCTGACCAATGAAGCAAATCCAAGCCCAAAAATATAAACCTTTAAATCCTGACTGCTATACTTGAGACATCTCCACAGGAAGCTGTTATCCATCTCTCCTGAGAACTAACCTAAAAAAATTTAGTAAACCCCTCACAACAAGGTCAAGACTCTCCTCTCTCTCCAGCTCAGCTCAATCTCAGAGGGACGGGACCCCGTCAGCAGCCCGTGAGGAGGACCCTGCTGTTCCCAATAAGCTGAAATGCGTCCAGTCGACAGGACCATCAGCGTGACGCCGTCCACAACACACAGACCCGGGTGAGCAGGGACGCTGGGACAGCATGTAAACCCAACCTGCAGATCGTAGCCAGTAACGCTAACATGTCTGAACAGCCTGTCCACACGAGCAGATACAACAGGTTAGATGTTGACAAAGAGGGACACACACATACACACACACACTACACACACATACCCACTAGAGCAGTAAATCGACCGCCACACTTGTCAACAGAACAACTGAGCAAAAAAATCCTTCATGATAGGAAAGTCCTAATTGATATTTATTTGCGGTCAACCAATATAGGGTTTTTTAATGGCCGATGCTGGTATCTAGAAAGCAGGGTGGTCAATTACGATTACAATTATAAAACTGTAAAATCAGACAGAGTTACTTCACACAATATTCACTGAAAATGGTTCTTATCTATTTACGAGGCTATTTTTAGGTTTTTGATACAAGAATGAACAAACACGTCTGTGTATGAGCCAATGCGACATCAGGCCGGTAATATCAAATTGGCTCATTAATTGGTCAAAACAATATATATGTCTATCAATAATTCTTTGGGCTGCCCCCTAAAAGTCGACGAGAAGAGAACTGGTCGACTAAATTTGAACCTCCACAGGAATTGGTGAAGTCACGCATGCGGTAATATGTTGGGCAGAAGAGGGTTGACGTGTGACCTCAAAGATGACTAATTTTAAAAATTTTCAAGTAGCTAACGTAATTCCACTTTACATGGCCAGTGGCCACTCGCTCTAACATTAACGTGAACCTAGATGAATGTGTTCAACTTAAAATCCACCTGAGTGCATCTTCTCAAAAGCTGGACTCGTTGTGAGCAAGACACAGAGTGTCTAGGGCTGTCAAACGATTATTCACGATTAATCGCATTCAAAATAAAAGTTTATGTTTACATAATATATGTGGGTGCGCTGTGGATAATTATTTTGTATATATATATATATATATATAAATACACAAATGCATGTGTTTAAGAAAAAAATATGTAATATAAATTGTATATAAATCTATGAACAGTATATAAATGAAAATATTTCTAAAATATATACAAGCATGTGTGTGTGTGTATTTATATATATATATATATATATATATATATAAAATAATTATACACATTGCACCCACATATATTATGTAAAGACTTTTATTTTGGATGCGCTTAATCGCGATTAATCGTTTGACAGCCCTACTTGTGTCTTTCTCATAATATGAGAAGACTGAGATCAGAGTGATGGTGAGTCAGGTATAGGCTAATTGTCCATATTCTTGTAGTGTTTCATTTATTTATTCATTTTTTATAATGTATATTTCTTTGTGTTCGGACCTCTGAAAAAACAGATATTTCTTAAAATGTTAAGACTACTTGTCCATCGACTAATGGCTTAAATTAACTAATAGTCGACTAAAAAAAATCGTTAGTTGGAGGCAGCCTGACTAATTTTGATGTGTTTTAGCTGCATAGGATGGTGAACAATATAAAAAGACCAACAAGTTCACAAAACATCACAATGCCAATGCACAAAAAATAATATACATGCAAATTTACACATTCTCTGAAATGGCTTAAAATGTTCCTCAGAGTAGATTAAGATTAAATTTGCTTAATGTACCCAACACATCTATTTAAAAATAATCAAGGTATGTTTTCTAAACCAAATGAACACAAAACCAATATAACATATACATAGTAATAAACAGCATTCATATTTACATATATTTAAAACATGTAGCCCTCAAACCGTATTCACTTTATAGCCCTTAATCCTGTAATTGTGGACAAATGTGGTGTGATCCTAATTTTTATTTATTATAAATGTTATATCACTGTCTTCGATAAAGTTTTGTCTATCCATTTATGGTGGGTTCTTTTTATTTTGGGGTATTTTTGAATTTATTTACTTCAAAAAGTACCATATTTTTTAATGTAAATTATGCTTATTTTATGTTTTATTTTTTAAATTTGTTTAACTACATTAAAATATCATTCCAATAAGTTCTTCGAGCTAAAACCTAAAGATGAATTGACTTTGCTGTCACCTGGTGTCTTATTTTGACTTATTTTAGAATGCTCTAAATTACAGTTTTTCTGTAATTTCTATGGGTGCTATGGGTAAGATTAAGGAGTTTTTTTCACCCACTTAACATTGTAGAATTAAGTAAAAAAAAAAAAGATGTGTTCAGGAGGCAAATTTAGGATCAAACTTAGGACTCAGACCAAGGGAAGTATTTTAAAAAAATAAATCAAAACTATTTTACCCACATTTGTCCAGAATAAGGTTTTAGGGTTAAATATATGAAGAAGAAAAAAATGCCACAAGGCGACTTAATTAATGATTGAAGTTAAGTTTTGGACAGACTCACAAATATTAAAATCTTAAAAACTATCCTTCCCAATTTTTTGCTCATTTATTTTAAGAGATTAAAACATCTCTGTCTTAACTCTCTCATACTTGCGAGTTTTGAGACAAGATGGATTGTGAAACTAGTCTAATGACATTAGTAAACCTGATAAAAAGCACATTTAAATTATTGCAATATTCATAAACTCGCTTAACTTAAATTGTGAATATTCAATACACCACCCAGCCCAAATGCAGGCACACATCAATTCACACACGCTAATTTGCCAGTCACTCTAAAAATACGCCTCACACCTGAGGGATACTGAGACCCAAACACCTGCTCCCCTCTGCATCTCACGGTAATGACCGAAGCACAAATCCCAGACAGCGTAAGAGTTTAAACAGCACGGCAGATGGATCAACAGAGGCAGTGCAGCCGCTGCCAGCAAAAGCTACGCTATGCGACAGGAGCCAGTGAAGTCCACTCCATACACACACACACACCTACACCTGCACCTGCATTACCGGCTCATTATTGCACACACGCACAGCAAGTAACGATGCTTCGTTATGTTGCAATTAAACATTAAATCTCGGGTTTGCGTTCCACTCGCTTCACAATCATCATCATTCATCGCAAAGTTTTATTTGAAAAGTACAACATCAGATTAAAGCACAGCACCCGAACTTTAAGCACAAACCCAAACGCTACGCTAACATACACCACCAAACATCACGATATGCATGACAAAAACTTTGCACAATCACAAAACACGCCCACTAACGCGATACAAACCACTCTGTACAAAGCTCTCTACTGCGGGATCTAGGAAAGGGAGGCAGAAACACGACAATCCTCGCGATGGAAGGGTTTATCCCTGGAGGATCAAGCCACCGCAAGCGCCTTTTTCCCCATCCCCACCAGCAGTTTGAGCAGGCATGACGCATGCCTGGGTGAGAAGAGGATGATGAAGCTGTTCCTTAGCTCCTTGGACTCCCCCCGCACCTCGATTCGCGCCCCTCCGCGCCGCCTCCATCTCTGGGCTCTCTGCAGGCGCACGCAGCAACCAAAGGGGAGCCAGTTCACACTCATCTCTCCCCATGGCCACCCGACCTCCAATCTAATTAAGCTCTGAGGCGGAGAAGATTAGGCACCCGGAGAGAGAGGGAGAGGGAGAGAGAGGGACTATAAATAAGACTCACAGAGCCACGGCGAGTCCTGAACGACTGCACAGCGCGTGCCCACTTTCGGCACAGCACCGTTTTCATGTCTGCGCTCTCTCTTTCTCTCTCTCTCTCTCTCTCTCTCTACAATTCTGCCAGCTCCTCTTCTTATGTAATCCTAATACACAACCGGCCTACATTTACACACACACACAGAGATCAATACCTACATATTTACGTGTGTACAGATGGAGTGTATACAATATTAGCGTATACACACACACACACCTAAGAATTCCTAAGAGACTGCAGCGATCCACAGGACAACGGCGTTCACTTTAATATCTCAACATTGCGCAATGTTGAGGAAACTTTGCAAAAAATTGTTACAATATGCTTTAGCAGAGCATCTTCTACTTGTATTTGCATTCTTAGTAAGTGTTTATGCTATTTATGTATTAGTGATGACAATTATTATGTAAGTATTAAGTATTATTAGATAATATATAAATGATATAAATATTTCTTCTACTCCAATTCCTTGTTAAAATATAAACATTTTAAAAGTGGCTGTAATAGAAACTTGTTTACATGACGGATTATATTTAACATGCATTAAACAATAAAAGACAACAGGTTAAGTAAAAAATAAAATAAAATGAATATTTATGTAATATAGTGCATGTATTTAGCAAAATGCTCCTCCTCTTCAGATTTGAAAGTCCAGGCTAAGTTTCATATCAAAAGTAACAAAGCACAAATCGTATTGCAATTATTAGGGAGCCGCGATATAAATAACGTTTATTGAAGTTTTGTTTATGTATCTCCAGAGAACAGCATAGACTAAAAGTGAAAACAGAACTGAAGATTCATTTTTGGACGAATATTTTGGGTTGCCGAATTTGTCGGCGCATTACTACTATTTATTATGTCTTAAAACAATTAATGGCTTTTAGATCAGGATAACATGGGATACAAACCCGAAACCACCACCAAATTTATGTAAAACTATTGATTATTCCTTCTTACGCCATGATACATTTCAGGAAGAACGTTCAGCTGTGAGATTGAGCACTTCCTCGGTTACTGATTGAAACATCTGATTGGAGACCAAAACAAGAGCGTCTAAATGAGGAAATGGTGGTAAGAAACTCCATCTGATCTGACCTCATCCACTTCCCAGCATTACCTTGATGAAGCAGGCTTGATGTCACACAAATCCAACAGAAATTAACTTCGACAGCTGGGTTTGTAAACATAATTTGTTCGAGTAACACATCATGCTGGGAATTCCAGGTAAGACAAGAAGAGATCAGGGGGTCATGAACCAGGCAGGCATAACATGGTCTCTGTTAGCGGAAAGAAGATTAGAGGATTTTACGGCCACTAACAGTCTCTGTACATACTAGCGTAGCACCTAAGGATGATAATGACCCGCTGATATGACTAGCAGCTAATACACGCACTCTAACATGCTTGACCTGGACATGAAGATGTTAAATCAGAAGAGCGCACACATATGTGCAGTACTGCTGTATGGGGTGTTAGTGAGGCCAGTAGGGGGCGCTCACCCCTGTGGTCTGTGTGGGTCCTAACGCCCCATACTGTCAAAAAGCACCGTCAATCGGATAAGACGTTAAACCGAGGTCCTGACTCTCTGTCGTCATTACAAATCCCAGAATGTCAATTTGGCATCCTGTCCAAATTTGCCCAAATCTGTCCATCATGGCCTCCTAATCATCCTCATAGTATATAATGACTGGCTTCATCACTCGGTCTCCTCTCCACCAGTAAGCTGGTGTGTGGTGGGAGTTCTGGCACAATATGGCTGCCGTCGCATCATCTAGGTGGATCATGATGCACATTGGTGGTGGTTGAGGAGATTCTTACTTTTATACGTAAAGTGCTTTGAGTGCAGAGAAAAGCGCTATATATATATGTAAATAATTATCATTACTATTTAAATATTCAGGCCAAGACATCGTTTAATGATTACGGATTATGAATTTACATGTGACTTTAAAATGATATAAATGTTGTGAACATATTATGATGCATGCACATTACCTCTCGAAGATTTGGGGTTGGTAAGATTTTATGTTTCTGAATGTCTACTTTGATTTCTCACAAAGGCTGCATTTATTTGAATAAAAATAGAGTAAACATTAATATTGTGAAATATTATTACAATTTAAAATAACAGAAAAATCTTTTTCTTATAACACAAAGCTGAATTTTTAATTGCTCAAATTGCTGCTCAGGAAACATTTATTATTATCAATGTTGAAAACAGTTGATCCGCTTATTTTTGTGTGGAAACCGTGATAATTGTTTTTTTAGGATACTTTGATGAATGTAAAGTTCAAAAGAACAGTATTTTATTGAAATGGAAATCTTTTGTAACATTATAAATGTATTTACTGTCACTTTTGATCAATTTAATGCATCCTTGCGAAATTATCCTTGCCCCGATCATATATATTTAATTTCACATATAATTCAATTTGATGATTTTGAAAAAATTTATCAATTTATAGTTTATCAAATAAACTATAAAAATAATTTTAACTATTAAATAGTTAAATAGTTTATCAAATAAACTATTTAAAATAGTTTATCAATTTCAATATTCATAGTAAACTTTATATGTATGTAACTTGCACATTGTTTTCATAAGAACACTGGGCCAGATGTGAAATATCTGATTAACTTAAAGGGATACTCCACTTTTTTTGAAATAGGCTCATTTTACCACTCCCCCCAGAGTTTAAGAATTGGGTTTTACCGTTTTCAAATCCATTCAGCCGATTTTTTTGAAATTTAGAAGAATATCAATAACCAGACAGTTTCTGGTCTCATTGACATCCATAGTATATATTTTTTCCTACTATGGAAGTCAGTGAGACCAGAAACTGTCTGGTTACTGATTTTCTTCTAAATATCAGAAAATCGGCTGAATACATTTGAAAACGGTAAAACTCAACTGTTTAACTCTGGGGGAGTGGTAAAATGAGCCTATTTCCAAAAAAGGTGGAGTATCCCTTTAAGGAATAATCAACGATGATCAGATTAGTTGCTAGTGGACGCCTTACTACATTTACATTTGTGCATCTGGCAGACACTTTGATTTTAAAGCACTATAACACTAAACACTATGTCTTCATTTATGAATCAAACCCATAACCTTAATGTTGCTAGCACCACAAAAATGTGGTTATTTGTTTTACAATAACAGCAACAATGTGTCAAGCTGCTCTATGACAAACATGATACAAGTGGTTCTTTTGTATCATCAGTACTGACACTTACACAGACACTAATTTAACATGTGACCAAAAAGCAAAAAGGCATTGACATCATTCCTATGACATCATTCCTATGACAAAACAACGACTCTCCAACACAGGAGACTTACTGGAGCACAGTCACTCTTTTCTCAGAACACTGGGGTGTAAAAATAGAGCGAGCGCTCACACTTCCAGAGAAAGCAGCACAGGCACAGACATCCACAAACTGATGCTCTTTGTTTGTTCAACTGGACAGGCAGTCCTCCAAAATAAAGCACTAACTGTCCCAGAGAACAACTCCAACAATGGATGGAAAAAGAGTCTTTGTAATCTAGTTTCTTTCTTGGACAACCTACTCTGGGGAGTGACACTGAAAGATGCAATACAGAAATCATACAGTTCGACTTCGGGAACAATTTATACTTGTGTGAAAAGAAATACTTACAGGAGACACACCAAATATTAAATATGGTTTGTTAGTACAAGTCAAAATCAAAACTGACAAATCGTATTTTTTATGGAATATTGCAGTATTTACTCTATATGATTTGTTCATCTTTTTTTATTCATGTGCCCACATAATCTTTCATCAAAATAACTTCCCTCTTCTCTTTTTTCTGCATGAGGGCAGGACCGTCACTGGAGAGATCAGAGCAAAAGCAAACATCATTTATTTTTGTTAGAGAAGTGGTTTCACTCAGATTAATGTAAGAAAGGGGAAGAAAAGGCTAACTCAACTTCCATTTCATGCAGACTAGAAAAAGTCATGTGAAGAGTTCAGATGCAAAAGCCTCTAAGTGCCATTTGAAATTTTCTTCTAGAATGATCATTTTTATCAAGCTTGTATATTTAAGTTCAGTGATTTCACTTAAATGGCAATGATAATTACCTATTAATTGCTATTTAAGTGAAATTACTGAACTTAAATATACAAGTTTGATAAAAATCATCATTAAAGAAGAAAACTTCAAATGGCATTTAGAGGCTTTTGCATCTGTACAGATATCAGCCTGTTTTCAACAAGAAAAAAAAGGAAGATGGGTTTGATTTTATCATCTCAGTCTTAAAATAATTTAAGAGTTGACAAAAAAAAATAATATTATTATTTTTTTGTTTCCCTGAAATATTACTAAACACACACAGACACACTCACACAAATACATATACTATTTTAGTTATAAACGCAACTCTCACACGCAACTAATTACTGATAAACTGCATGCTCCTATTTCTGTGTTGTTAAGTTATGGATATTTTTAGCAAACAGTTTACGTTATACATTCAATTTAACATTATTAAAGATGGCAAACGTATCATAAAACTGAACTCTTTCCACGTCAGCATTTTTAGAAAAAGTTGCCAGCAGTGCCAGCATTTTTCATCATTTTCACAAATGTTTCGTGGCCCCCATGACATATTGTTGTATGAATATCTGAACATGCAATATATCAAAAGAAAGAACAGAACCTCTGCTTATATATATATATATATATATATATATAAAGATTATTCTAGCTTCATGCATTATTTTTTTAGTCAACACTTTAATGTGGGTAAGCTTCATAAAAAAGCAACATATTTAGCAAAAAGCTACGTAAATTGTGTTTGTCACTACATCTAGATCGGATTCAGATTGATGATCAAAACACAGATGGAGTAGACCGAGACCATCAACAACCCCAAAGTTTGACAGTCCTAAGGTTTGTCCTGGGTCGACATTTCATTCAGTAAACATTTGATTTATATGCTGTTTAATAGTGATGATCATCACTTTAATTTACATATGTATCTGCTTTACATATCTACCACTTGTTTCTGCTTCTTTTCACCAGTGTTTCGATCTGGAAATTCAGTAGTCTTATAGAAGATGTGTCATTGCGTGTTTTCAAGCCAAAAATCTGTCAATGGTGGGCAAAGAGTTAAGCACATTATGTTCTTCGTCCATGCAATGAATACAAGTCCCTGAACGAGCTCGTTTTATAGAGTATTTAATTCAACTGCACAGTGATCAGGTAATGTTCATGGTATGATGGTTAGAATTTGGGTTACGGTTAACATTTAAAATCTTTCAGAACTAGAAATGTATCTTCATATTTATAGGTAAAGCTTCATATTATGAGTTGACTTCTTTCTTTGACCCCCCACAACATCTTGTTTAGATGTCCTTTCGACACACACACACACACACACACACACACACACACACACACACACACACACACACACACACACACACACACACACACACACACACACACACACACACACACCTTTCTGCATGTACCATGACTTCTAACAAGCTCAGAGAAATAACCTGCGTTCCTCAGTGAATTCAGAGCGCTTCGGCTCGAGCTGTGAGCGGACTATTAGCACATGATTAAGAGTCTCCTTGAAATTCACTGTCACTTTCCATATGGTCCCTCCTATAATAAAACATTCCCCCCTTCCTGAACATGTTTCCTTAAATAAAAGACAATTCCTATTTTAGAACCTAACAGCCCATAATGAATTACTTTACAATTAATGCTTAAACCAGTGTGATAAATCTAACAGCATTAATCTAGAGGAAAAGACCAGCAAGTATAAAATCATACACTACCGGTCAAAAGTTTGGAATTTAATAAAGACATTTAACAAAAGATGTTCAAATAAATGCTGTTATTTTGAACTTTCAATTCTATTAAAGAATCCTGAAAAAAAATATCCCACTGTTTTACACAAAATATTAAGCAAAAAAAAGTTTTCTGAGAAAATCACACTGAAGTAGGGATGCACGATATATCGGCCAGCATATCGGTATCGGCCGATATATGTTCATTTTTAATGTTATCGTTATCGGCCTGGTAAGAAAATGTGGCCGATATAATAAAACCGATAAATAATGTATTATTCCCTTCAGCTGAGACACTTGTTGAAAACTGTTTATGTTTTTGAATTTCTTGAAATATGATTGAAATCTCTTCAAAAAATGAAAATCTGGTTCGGGACAACATGTGCAACGCAAATCTGTCATAACGGCTATACAACACTATAATGAGAACATCATTATAATTGTGCGCTCGGGACGTGGATTTAATTGTGAGACTTTTGTTTTTGTAATCAGGCTCTCAAAATTAGGATTTAAGTTTATCGGCCGATATATCGGTTATCGGCTTTCAAATATAAAGAATTATCGGTATCGGCCAAAATTTTCATATCGGTGCATCCCTACACTGAAGACTGAAGTTATGATGCTGAAAATTCAACTTTGATCTCAGGAATAAATTACATTTTAAAATATACTGAAATAACAAACTCTTATATTAAATTGAAATAATATGCCATTATATTATTGTTTTATTGTATTTTTGATCAAATAAATGCCGCTTTGGTGAGCACAGACTTCAAAAAAAAGTAAAATCTTTCCAACTCCAACTTTTAAACTGTAGTGTTTGTATAGAAGCGCTTAATATCAACCTGAAATTAAAAAAAATGTGAATTACTTTTATAATGCATCATGTTCCACGCAACTTCCCTTCTATACACAAGCTATTTCCTTTCTACTTCACTTTTACTGTTTATAAAATGCCAAAAGCCTTAAAACAAATGGTAAAAAATAAGCACATTAATTATATTGCAAAGTGAGCACTGAACTGAACTCAACATCAAAAAACGATTAAGGATTGGATGAGTTGACATAAGATGAATCAGCACTGTTCTCAGAAACTAACATATTAAAACTATGCGCCTCTCCGCCAGTTCATGTCTTATTAAAAGTTGTCTCTACCACTCTAAAATATTCAACAGTTCTGTTCTGCTCAAGCGCAAAAGTCAGAAAGTATGGAAAAGTGTCAGCATTTTTACTAACGTAATCTGAGTAAAGCTTAAAAAATTGATAGAAAAACAGGCCTAATACTTTGGCATGTTCTTAAGAGACACTTCAGAAAGTCCAGATCCACAGTGACACTTCTATTAGACAATACATCAAGATCAAAGCACAGAAAAACAAGCACATTACCCGAGTCCACATCCACTTCCCGCGTCCTAAATCTGATGACCCTGTTCTGTCCCGACTCATTTAAAGCGCCGTTTCATCTTCAAAGGCAAACCAATCGAGCCGTTTCACTGAGCAGCCGACGCATTTCCCTCCATCACCAGAGCTAAACCATGCCCAACTTTTACCATCCGCTTATGAGGCTTCACTTCATCTAACTGATGATCGTGAAGAGGGTCGGCGTGCATCTCAGACGGGGAGCAGGTGGATCGGCTGGCAGGCACATTTAATCCAAAGCTTTATTTGGATGTGTGGATGGACCAGGCTCATCTGTATAACACCCTGAATTTCTTCAAGCAGCAGGAAGGGCTGAAGTTGAGGGGTGCAAGTCATAAAAACACGTCCAAGCGGCTACAGGAGACGAGACAAATTCTTCTAGCTCCAGTCCTTCCTCTAATAATACAACAGCTACCGATGCCATTCCAGCTTCCGTGTCATTACCGAAGGGATGACACCTCACTTAGCCGAGTCCACTCCTGTTATGTGAAGTAAACGATACCATGAACAGGATTCTGGCATTGGATGCTGAAACTTAATACACACACAGACTTAGTATCTCAGAATAGCTCCACTATACCCGATAATTGCATACTATGCAGCCGGAAGCATGTTAAATGGTGAGAGAGACGGTCATTGGAAAAAAAAGAGCATTTAAACTGGATAAAATAGGGCCCTATGAAATAAAATGTTCACAAATTGCATGTTAATTTTTTTTTTTTTTTTCAATTTTTGGATTAGTTTCAATGGGTAAATAAATTAAATGTTACCCATTTTTTGGGAAAAATTAAATATTACCCTTATTTTTTACTTTTTGGATTAGTTGTAATGGGTAAATTAAATGTTAGCAATCAAAAACATTTCATTATTAATAATTAAATAATTATTTGAAATCAAACAAAAAAAAACATTTAAGGGCCCTATAAAATGTCATCGGTTTTAATTTTTCTGGATTTATGATTTATTACAAATCTATTATCAATAACAGTGGTAAACAAATTAAATCCTAAACATTAACAATTTTATTAGTCTTTTAAAATGAACTTTTAACCATTGAGAAGTACATTCTACTGTACAATAATAATTCTGTCACAATTTCTACAAGTTAAACCAACTTTTATTTTGACAGGTTGTCATGATGACCTTTGGGTTTCCGTGTATATGATATGACAATATTTTTTCCCACATTAAATGTGAAATGGTCGCGAAGATTAAGTATAATTAGAAAAAATGTCCTCATATAGCAAAATGGCAGATGCAGAAAACACTATTGAATATGTTGCAGATGAAACTATTCACTGAACACGCAGACTTAATATTCTTTTTGCACTTCTCTCATATCCCAGTTTAAATAAGTGTACAGCACTACTTTGATTTATTCACTTTTGATGATATCCTGCATTTTTGTGACTGGATGCCACGATTCTGTCCACTTTTCACGCATTGCGGAAATCATAGGGCCCTAGTAAAATGTTAGTCAAAACTCTTCCTGGCTGTTTTTCAGTCATGTCCTCATGTAGCTCATCTGCATCCAGGCTAAAGCTTTAGAGCAGAAGTGTTAGAGCGAAGACTGGAAACTGGGCCGAACGCCTATCACGAGTGTGTTTGTTATCACTAGTTGCTATCCTCATGCTGTGTCCTGCAGGCTGGGTGTAGAAATGTGAAAGGCCAAAACTGAAATTTAGAAGTTTAAAAGTGTCTCATGTAATACATTAGAGGGTACAGATGTGCTTGTACATCCAATAATCAGTCTTATATTCATTTTAAGGTCAACAGGTTCTGATTTCTGCGCATCATACAGTAACAGTGTGTGTCAATCACTATTTGGAATAGAGTTCGACAATAATCAACAATGACATTCACAACTGCAGAGTTTATTCAATGTGGCTGCCAATTTATTTAGACCCGTGTTTCTCAACTCAAAGAAACAACAAAAACCATCATTCTAAATATTTAAACAAGAGGCATCAGCATATGAGTGCTTAACTTCATAGAAACAGAGATGGACAGAAGGCATGAAGCTGATGGAGTGCTTTAGGGCAGGTCAGGGTTACAGTGAAGACTGCTGGTGACAAAAACACAGCACTCTCGCATACCAAATATCCAAAACCCACAAACATCACAACCATTCTAATACTGAAGAACACGCTGTAAGGAGATCTGAAGGTCACAGTGTCGTCTTCTGCCTTAAATAGAGCATTCCTGCTGTGCAATCTGACGCTACTCAGTAAAATTTTCTAAAGAAACTGTCTGGACAAGTGAGGAGCGCGGCGCCGGTTATTCTGCCACAGTGATTTTGGAATGAGGCGGCATCTAATCCAGGATAGCGGCATGTTTCCCAGCGTGAGATCGGAGGGTTCATTAATGTAAACCGCCACTCTTGTAACCTTATTAATGTGGGTTTTACATTGATGCATCATTCATGGAGCCTTTTTAAAAATAACTCACAACACAGAAAAAGAGGTCATGCTTAAACTGGAAACAATGATGGTAAAACAATAGTTGTCTAATTCTGATAAAGACAGAGTTAGTCAGAGGATGTGCAATGCAGGTCATTAGGAGGCCACGCTTGACACACACCCAAACATCTATTCAAAGAGACAAACTCCCAGGCATGTGTACCGCACAGACTAATTTTACCCACTTCCCATTTGACCCGACCCTACATTCCACAACCATGAGCATGTCAAAGTCTTCATCATAAATTAAAGGCCCAGACTACAGAAAAGTAGTTCTTCAGATGTTTTCATGAATATCCGGTTTGGTAACAAGTAAATCCCTCAAGCACTGTCATCAGATTGTATCACGGGCCGTGTTATTACTGTGTATGAGCCAATCAGAGCAATTACTCGTTTTTATCAGCCATGTCCAACTGATCTAAATCAAATGTCCAACTGAACCGAACTGAAGTGATCTCTCGCGCGTCTACGTCACTCATTGTTTACACAGAGATTTCGGAAGTTTTACCTTTCACTAAACATATTTAGATATATCGAAATCGTCTTCCATTGCGATTTCCCGTATATCTAAATATGTTTAGATCTTCACAGTGAAAGGTAAAACTTCTGAAATCTCTGTTTAAACTAGGCATGTGCCGGTATCAAAATTTCATGCTGCGGTTAATTGATTGAGCTTTTATCACGGTATACGGTATTATCACGATATTTTAATGAAATTATATTTTAATGCTCAAGAAAAACAGATTCATTGTGGGTCTCTAAAAAAAACCTCAACTAGCATCACAATGTATAATTGTGATTTTCAAAACATATGGTAACTAAACCAAATTGTTTAAAGTTTAGTGACAACATGTTACAATGTTTACATGGTACAATGACTGGTAGGTTACGGTTTGTATTATTCAATTAAATTCTTGGATTTGATTTCAGTCTTAATTCAATATTGACTCATTTGGATAAATATTAGGTAGGCCCCAGTCTGTTAATGTTTCTCAAGAAAAAAAATCTCTCACATACTGCTGTAAACATACAGAGAGAAATTAAATATAATATTTAGCAAAATACTCCTTGCTATTTTTTCCTAGTCAACTAATGTGCTGGTCATTAAATGGCTTTCCTGAGGTAAATGTAACGTTTTGTGACAACAGTTCTCCTGCAGTGTTACTGACCTCTTTCCGTGTTTGAAAACGCTGATTGATCGTTATTATGTACAAGTAAATATACCTTTGAGTAAGTTGTACTGTATCTTTAAATAAAAACTAAAGTAACATGATCGGTTTACTTGAACTGAGGAGCAACGATCTGTGATCAGAACCTAAGAGCTGATTTATCAATAACAACTTTCATATCAAAAGTAACCTGCTCTGTCTAGTCTGTCGGTGTCAGTGTCCTCTCTGCTCTATGATTTTTCTCTATGGGAGAGCATGTGAAAAGTGTCAAATGTGTTAATCGTCTTTCAGACAGGACGCGGAATGCGCGACGCTGGCCGCTTGGTTCAACGTTGCCCTTCAGATACAACGTGATTTGCCATTTTAAAATAAGAAGTTTAACTATTTTGAACTTTAACCACGGCGTGGTCGAGGTCGGCGGAGCAACAAAACATTCCTGCGTGTCGCGCGCGTATTCCGCGTCCTGTCTGAAAGTCTCAAGCTTGAGTCTCAAGCTGAATGTGTGAGAGTTGGCAGCCCTGCGGGGATAAATCGTCGGGAGCGTTCCGCCATGCTTCTTCGTCATGTGAGGATTGTTTACATTAGACTAGTGCGCACTGCCGCATGCACACAGTGCTTATACATGTGGGGATTGTTTACATCAGAGTGCGTGCGTGTTTTGCGCAGCACGCAGTGTTTGAGCGGTTGATGGAAAATAAGCTAATCCGCGCTCTAAAAGTCTAAATTCGAATCTGTTATTTTTCACGGTATTTTGAAGAGCCCTCGATAACAATATCGTGCATATTCATTACCGCGATTTATCGCATTACCGAATACCGGCACATGTCTAGTTTAAACAATGAGTGACGTACATGCGTAAGCGATCACTTCCGGTGTTCTGACGATTCATGCTACTCGTCGAGATTTGCTACTTACCGGTTATGCGCATGTGCAGACTCACAGTTTTTTTTTTTTTTTACAAAAAGGTACATTTTCCTGTTATAAAGTATCATTTCCCTTTAAAAAATGCTTACTACCATATGAATATTTGTACGGTCAGCCAGCTGAAAAAGAATAACTGAAAGTTTCAGTTACTATGAGGAAAGGTGTACTTTGACAAGTCAAAGATGAATATTTTATGATAATTTTTACTTTTCACACCGTTTTAAAAATAAATTCTACTATAAATATAAATATTTATATACATTTATAAATTCTACTATAAATATATAAATTCTAATTCTCTCTAGTCTACAGTATACAGTAGCTACACATAACTTAGAATTGTATTATAATTGTATTTCATACGACTTTAATAGGCATTCTGTGATCAATTCGCGCTACGGTAGCATTTTTCGACAAGGCAGCAAAAATCGACAGAACACCGGCGGAACGTTGGACATGGTTCAGTTCGGTTCAGTTGGACATCTGATTTAGATCAGTTAGACATGGCTGTTAACAAGAGGTAAAAACTATATAAATACTGTTCGTTTTCTCACACAAACCGCTCGTTTCGTTTCTTAGGCCATCAATGTGTACTTACATTTACGAGTCATTGAATCATGTTTAATTTGGACTTCTCTTTTTGACGTGGACCCCCAAACCTCCATTATATGACTGACAGACAACAACGGTTTGACCAAAAAAAATGTAAAAATTGAAAATACTGTGGAAACAGACACCTACATCTTGGATGCCCTTGAGGTAAGCTAAGTGAACTATCCCTTTAAATTCACACACATGAATTTAAATGGAGCCAATTTCTCAATTCTAGATTCTGATCAACCCTGCCACTAAAGTATTTACATGGTAATCCAAACATACAATGTAATAGAAATTTTGTTATCAATGTAAAACCTTAAAAATTCACAATGAACGGCTGTATCAAGTTTCATTTTTTTTTTTGCTCTAGTTCTTATAAACTAGTTTTGCTTCACTTGATTCAGTAACTGAAGTCACACACCATCCCCTCAGTTTGAATGCCTGCACCTAATGCAGTTTAGCACATGCTTCCTTTCAGGTCAAAAGTCCAGCTATGAAAAAGCTAACACAGCAGGGCGAGCCTGAGCTCAGATCAGCCGCTGTATGGTTTTCCCTTAGGTATCAGGTGCACACCTACAGCCATTACAGGCCCTGCAGAGGTTACCTGATGCAGAAACCTAACAGCCATCCTGCGCTGCGATTCTCAGGTCGAGCGGTTCAACAGATCTGTGATCATCAACTATCCACATTCCTTTGCTTTGCCGAGTAATCCCATTAAAACAAAACAAACAAATGACGAAAGATAAGAAGGTAGCAGATTTCACCTGTATACTTCCCACAATGCTTTGCATAGCAAAAAAAAAAAAAAAACCTCAGGAACATATAAGGGCACAAGGCTCTGCCCACACAGTAGGGTTTCAGCCAATCAGAACAGAGCTCGGTGACGACGTGCTGAAAGGTAATTTGATGAACACAGGAGACTCTTACTAGCAGCAGACAACACAAACCTGCCACTTACGAAATGAGCACTACCTGTTTTCCATGGGGGATACCAAGATGTTTCCGAATGATTGAGTGGTGCTACACTGGGAATTCGAGAGCAGTGACTAAATAAAAGAAACCTCAAAACCAAAGCATGTCGAATGTCAACAGACCGCTGGCCAGCGTGTAAAAAGGTGTGGTAGGGAACAGTGGTGTCATTTTTTTAAGGACAATGGATTCGTATTGACATTTCAAGCCTTGTGTCTTATTCTGGTAAAAGAAGAGGTTGTTTTCTCAAAGCTAAAGTGCTGACTTGAGTGGCAGTATTTGAGCTCAGGGTGTAGGAATATATAAGCACCAAAGCAATTTCAATAGGGCAGCATTATTTGCTTAGTGCATAACATATGCAAACATTTTTCAAACTCTGGTAATAATTTTATCAAGGAAAATTATATTGCAAATGCAATAATCCTTTTTAGCACTTCATCATCCAGCCCTACTTACACATGCATACATCCAAAAAGCCAAGACAATAATCTAGCGCTTTGGGTGCTATGGCATTAAAATGACAAAATACACTGAATGTTTGAAGTAACACCCTGTATCACATAGTGGAAGTAGATCAACTAAATGTTTCTTCCCACACAAGTGGAAAAATAGATCTTAAATCATCTTTATATATAAGCAGGCTTAATAGATTTCCAGTACTCAGTATTCCCCTTCCTCCTCTTCCTCTGAGGGTCTCTCAAGCATGAGGGCTTCATTGTTTCAGAGAACATTTATGAAGAAACAATGATCGGCTTTCACTGCCGGTGTCTCAGTGCACTAGTGTAAACAACCCTTTCATTCGTCCATCATCCCACGTTCTCCACCTCCTCGCTCCAGTCCTCCCCTCTTCTGCTGTCTGTCTGAGGTCGCATCTCTGACACTCTCTAATTGCTCAATAATTGGATTTGTGCAAATATTTGTAATTCCTAAAGCATTAGCATTTTTCAAAGATAATTACAGGGGATCTAGCAGGTTTAATAGGGGATTATCACGCTTCCGGGTTTCGTGGGCGGGATTTGTCAACTTTGTGCATGTCCACTTCCGACGCAGTTCAACAATGGCTGAGACGAAGGCAATATATGTCACTGCTCTGTTCCACTTTGTAAATCTAACCAACAACGCCAACCCTACGTAAGTTCCCGACTGAATTGAGTATAAGGAAGAACTGGATTAAAACTTTAAAATAAAACAAGGTAGCACGTTTGTTTGCGGCCGGCACTTTAGTGAATCAGACTAATTTACCAGGGATGCCGTATAAATAAACTTAGTGCAGTCTGTCATCAGTTCGCCAGCGAGATTGGTGATTCAACGGAAGTGGCAGTGCACAAAGATCACTGAATCCGGAAGTCCTACGTATCAGCGTGATAATCCCCTATTGAGGATGAAAATACTTTTAAAGGGATAGTTCACCCAAAAGTGAAAATTGGTCATAATTTCTCACCCTCTCAAGTTGTTCCAAACATGTATGAGTTTCTTTCTTCTGTTGAACATAGGCATGTGCCGGTACCAAATTTTCATGCTGCGGTTAATTGATTGAGTTTTTATTGCGGTATACGGTATTATCACGATATTTTAATGAAATTATATTTCAAGAAAAACAGATGCATTGTGGGTCTCTAAAAAAAACCTCAACTTGTATCAATGTGTAATTGTGATTTTCAAAACATATGGTAAACTAAACCAAATTGTTTAAAGTTTAGTGACAACATGTTACAATGACTGGTAGGTTACTGTTTGTATTATTCAATTAAATTCTTGGATTTGATTTCAGTCTTAATTCAATATTGACTCATTTGGATAAATATTAGGCAGGCCTCAGTCTGTTAATGTTTCTCAAGAAAAAAAAAACTCACATAATGCTGTAAACATACAGAGAGAAATTAAATATAATATTTAGCAAATTACTCCTTGCTATTTTCTAATGTGCTGGTCATTAAATGGCTTTCCTGAGGTAAATGTAACGTTTTGACACAACTGTTCTCCTGCAGTGTTACTGACCTCTTTCCGTGTTTGAAAACACTGATTGGTCGTTATTATGTACAAGTAAATATACCTTTCGGTAAGTTATACTGTATCTTTAAATAAAAACGAAAGTAACATGATGATCGGTTTACTTGAACTGAGGAGCAACGATCTGTGATCAGAACCTAAGAGCTGATTTATCAACTTCAATTTATCAATAACAACTTTCATATCAAAAGTAACCTGCACTGTGCCACTGTCTAGTCTGTCGGTGTCAGTGTCCTCTTTGCTCTGTGATTTTTCTCTGTGGGAGAGCGTGTGAAAAGTGTCAAATGCGTTAAGCGCCTTTCAGACAGGACGCGGAATGCGCGACGCTGGTTCAACGTTGCCCTTCAGATACAACGCGATTTGCTATTTTACAAATAAAAAGTTTAACTATTTTGAACTTTAACACCGGCGTGGTCGATGCAGGTCGAAGCAGCAACAAAACATCCCTGCGCGTCGCGCGCGTATTCCGCGTCCTGTCTGAAAGTCAAGCTTGAGTCTCAAGCGGAATGTCTGAGAGTTGGCAGCTTGCGGGGATAAATCGTCGGGAGCGTTCCGCCATGCTTCTTCATCATGTGAGGATTGTTTACATTAGACTAGTGCGCACTGTCGCAAGCACACAGTGCTTATAGATGTGGGGATTGTTTACATCAGAGTGCGCGCGTGTTCTGCGCAGCACGCAGTGTTTGAGTGGTTGAAGGAAAATAAGCAGCTAATGCGCGCTCTAAAAGTCTAAATTCGAATCTATTATTTTCCACGGTATTTTGAAGAGCCCGCGATAACAATATCGTGCATATTCATTACCGCGATTTATCGCATTACCGAATACCGGCACGTCTAGTTGAACACAAAAGAACATATTCTGAAGAATTTTGGTAACCAGACAGTTGAAGGTAGCCATTGACTTTAAGGCCGTGTGTCCACCAAAGAAAAACGCTAGACGCTCTGCTGAAGACGGCGTGCATTGGGCGCTTGAGAGCGTTTTGGCAGCGCAGTGTTTTTTCCGTTGAGACGTTTCGTTGCTATGATAAAGAATATCCGCAGCAGTTTGAATGTTGACAGTTGGTCGGTGTGGTATTAGTCCCGCCCCTCCTCCACTGTGATTGGACGGCTGGGTAAAAAGTGACAGTGATGAGCGCTGCGTTTTATCCAAAGTTGAACATTTTTTAACTCCCAGCGACCAGTAAAAACGCCGGCCGCTCGGCAATTCAGCGTGTAAAAAATGCTCAGTGCCTCGGTACGCTCACGGCGTTTAAAAAACGCGGCGCTCCCATTGAAAACAATTGAAAACATACGTCAGGCGCGTGGAAAAAAGCTTTGGTGGACACACGGCCTAATAATAGGAAATAAATACTATGGTTATGGTTCTCCAACCACTTCTAAGTTGTCTTTGAAATTTGGGCAGGAGCATTGTCTAGTTGTTAAATTAATAGATAACTTTTTAGTTTTGGGAAGCCAGCCTGTTCTTTTTTTTTTTACATATTTGTTAAAACTGTCATTATGTCCTTTACTATGAGACAGATAATCTATGAGAAAAAAAAAAAAAAAAAATCAAGCTCCTCTGGCTCCTCCCAGTGGTCCTATTGCCATTTGCAGAAATACACCGCTCCCTGTCAGAAACAACCAATCTTGAACAGTGCGGCGTCATTCAAACCAAACTCAAGATTGCCGGTGTGCCGCAGCTGTGCAAATGGCGGAGAAACAACCTAAACTAACAATTTCTCGAGTGGCACCAGCTCATAAAACAAAGATGGGTAAAAATTATGACGATAAACAAGCGAAAAAGAAAGAATTAGACCGAACCCATTGACTCGGTGTCAAAACTCTAGCCGTGTTACATGAAGATAAAATATCACACACTGTGCAAAGCAACAATTGAACACCCAACAAGGTCGAGACACCCAACATTCAACCTGAAAATAGTCATATAACCATTGCAATAACACCGAAGCTATTCAGTTAAGGTAAAAAAAAAAAAAATGCATAGTGCGGCTTTAAATTTTCAGGCTAAATCAACGTTTTCTCAAAAGTTACCTACTGGAGCTTTAAATAAATTTACACAGTGAAGTTGCTCACTAATACCAGCATCTAAAAAGGCTCCCCACCCAATGACAGCTCTTCCTCCAAGCTTCACTGTGTTAGAGATGGATTTATTATTATATATCTCATCAGATTTTCGAAGGAGAATCACTGTGCAACTTGTGTTTCATGTACAGTGCTATACGCACAAAAGCTTCTCCTGAAAGATGTAGCCAATCCCAATCTGTTGCGTAATCTCCACGAGCATCTGCTAATGAAACATATTCTCAGGGGAAATCAAAATAAGTGTTCTAAACAACAAATTTGGCCTCCGGCTAAAAGAAGCATCTTTTTATGTCTAAGTAATTGGATAAAGTTTAAACAAACTGATGCATATCTGCTTCAAATCAACACTATCGTAAATTAAATTAAACCATAAATTAAAATAACACCCCAAACTGATGAAACCCTTAAGGGGAGGGAAAACTTTCAACCACAAGGTTATGAAACTTAAATTAGAGGCAGCGTGACCTGGAATTACAAAATGTTCATTGCATCCACAACACATGACTCATGTCAAATATGATAGAGCAGGACAGAGATGCACTTCCCAGAAATCTCTGTCATCAACTGGCGATTAGACCAACGTCTGGAGAGCCTTAGGGATCTAATGAGTTTTCTCTGTGCACAGGGTCAGCTGCAATTTTTAGGGTGTGGTACTGTTCAAAAAGGAAAGCAATGCACCAGAGGAAGCCAACTGTAAACTGCTCTCATCCTGTACATTCCCAGATATGCTCAATCTTATTCCTCAAGACCAGGGAGGAAATAACAACTTCTGGAAAGTTTGAAGATTTCGTCTAACAAGTCAATCTGAAACAAAACAAGTAGGTATTTTTCTTTTAAACTAAATTGATGAGAATACAGGAAACCACAATACAAGACAACTGATCATGACATCACTTGGTGTGTCCTACTGAGATCAACCGATCACACAGCTTGCATGAACTGATAAATGTGCATGTATACAGGATGTGCACCCTGGCGAGGAGGAGCAAAGGCCCAAAATATCCAGCACAGGGGTTCAAACTCGTCCATGTATTAAATTAAGAGGCATTTTCCAGCCACAAAACTACTACTAAAAAAAAAAAAAAAAAACTATTTTAGGCTCAAATAAAAAAAACAGCTCATATCTTCATAAACCAAACAAAGTTAAGTTTATCTTAATGCAGAAGCACATTACATCTCTTATCCTAGGAGAAACAATTGATACAATTGGTGTTTGTCACACACTCCAATCAGACTTTTAAGCAAGATGGCATTTTAGGTGTCAGATTATTAACACATGCAGTTTAATTAGTCCAAACCTTTTAAGTGAATGTGAGAGACAGGTGGAAGCATTGTTGAGTCCAACCACTATGGCAGGGCAGCCTGTGCAGGAGGAATGTAAACCGAGCGCCCTTGTGCCTGGCACAGAGCGTTTGCAATAAACCAGCTGTGATAAGACGCAACATAGCCTGAAAACCTCCGCGATTCCTTTCCAAACAATCACAAAAACAAGACTACTTTATCCGTGTAGTTTTTGTCCTCGTTATAGACGTGCACATCTATTTTCAGAGGAAATCATGTCCTAATATGAACACACAAACAGAGATTCCTAATTAAAAGGTATGATTGGAGCGGAAAACCGAAGCCAAGCGACCTTGTGGGAGATTAAGGGCAACCGGCCAGAATTAAAAGCCTTCCCGTGGATTAGGCCGGATTCGAATATGGAGATCCACGTGTTTGGTCAGGGCCAGGGGGGGCTCCGGCTCCATAGTGTGAACCACCTCTAGCTGTGTCTGATTAGACTTGACAGTAAAATGCAAAAAACAATACAATAGGGAATTCTAATTGTAAAAACCATACTGTTAGTTTACCCAACAGTGGAGATTCCGTTATCATTTACTCAACCTCATGTTATTCCAAACCTGTATGACATCTTTTTTATAGGAATGACAGTGTTCATAGTGACAATGGCTGTTTACAGTAGCTCCAAACACATCATAAAAAAAAATGATGAAAGTGGTTCATATTAGTCATGCACTATATCCTGAGTACTTAGAAATCATGATTTAGTGACAAACAGGCAGATATTTAAAGGGGTATTTTACAGCTGGCAAAATGGGTTTTCAATAAAACATATTGCTTACTGCTTTTTAGAGCCCGACCGATTAAGGATTTTGAAGGCCGATATCGATACCAATATTTGTTGGTTTTAAAATCCGATATTCCGATATATCAGCCGATATTTTTTTTTTTTCAGAAATGCGCAACAAAACATTAACAGATTTCCCTAACATTAGTTATTATTTGTAGTTATTTATGAGTTTTAACTAATATAATAATGCATTTTAAAAAGAAACTTGTTTCTTTTATTGTCACAACAGAACAGACTGATGATAGTGGCATTAGCTAGCTTTGTGGTTAGCTAGTCTATGATGAGTCATAATTTAGCAATGGATTGCTCATGCAAATTGTAAAACATACATTTTCAATATAACAGGCCAAGGAGAGATGAGATGAAACGTCTCATTGCTATAACTGTCACACGCTATTAAAGAAATACTTCAGTCACATTGACAAAAGTTTAAAGGACAGTCAGTCAACTACACTAAATATTCATTTATCGGCCATTATAACTGCCGATACCGATAGTTTGGAAAATGCCTAATATCGGCTGATAATATCGGCCTGCCAATATATCGGTCTGGCTCTACAGTAGAAAGGCAAAAAAAAATTAATAAAATAAAAATCGGTGCTACCTGACTAGAATAAACAGAAAAAAGGCTGTTGTCTTCCCTTTTGACAGATAGATAGGAAAACACCCATAATGCACTGGGAATGTTGGCCACTCCCAGTCTGCTATGGATACACTTGACCAAATACCACCTTGTTTTAGTAGGAAATGCCTCTTAGCAAACTTTTAATCATAATGGTGTCGACTTGTATTGTTCTCTGGTGCAAGAATTCAAAGAGTAAATGTTCAGCGGGAATGTTCCCTTCAACTTTCCAGTGAAGGATCCAACACATTGTAGGCCGTGGCTAAAGGCTGCAAAGAAATATAAATACTGAGAGAACGCCCTGCATTCTGAAAAACTCCTTGTTTGTAGTTAATGCTTCACAGTGGATGACTACGGATGCATTGTTTTAGGCCAAACGGAGGGGAAAAACTGAAAGAAATCGTCATTCTGTCTTTTGTATTCCACTGAAAAAAATAACAGCATACACATTTGGATAGGAATAGGAACATATGAATATTAATATTGCATCTGTACAGAATCGGCAAACAAATGAGTCTAAGTGAGCTTGAATGCACTGAATGTTGCTCACAGAAGTAGTGAAGACTTTAAATCGGTTCTGCGAGTGTGAGTATAAGAAGATTGGCTCTTGAGAAGCAATAAGTCTGGGTGTGATTATAACAGCTCTTCTCATCCTAACATCAGAATCAGGCCTCTTCACTCCTGAATAATGAGGTCTGATAATCTGCAACCCAAGCTGCTCTCCCGCTGGGCTAAACCAGACAGAAAACACAGAGCCAAATGAGGAGGCCACGGCGGGGTGAACGCAACACCTCCACACTGAGGCGACAACATCAGCAGTCCGTTCGGATGAGGCAACAAGAGGCAACATAGGTTGAGTTGTGAAGTATAGTGAGCTGCCCCTGCCTACCTAGACTGCATTTTTGACATCATCACCTTGGCTGATTCATAACTTAACTATGGATGCCCCAAAATTGATCTATGCAGCCAGCTCACTGTTGGTAATGAGCCATAGTTTCACTGAAATCGAGTCAAGGTGACCTGGTCCCAGCAGCTCCAGGAATAGTTTCTGCTTCACTAACAGTTTAATGAAGTTATATTCTGATGTAATAGTTGTTGATCTGATATGAAATCCAAAATAGAGCTAATGTGTTCACTGCCAGTCAAAAGTTTGTACAGACTTGATGGAATGACGAAGTTAGATATTAAAACTAATTTTGAAGCAAAATGAAATAAGCTTAGTAAATCTTAAAAACTTAAATCAAATGGGTAACTTATTTTATTTTGGCTGGGAGATAAATGCGACTGAGATAACACTGCGTGTAATGTTTTTATGCTTATGTCAACAATCTATCCGAAGTCCTCACAAGAGACCAAACGACAAAGTGTCAAACTTCAGTCTTGACTTTTCAGGCCAAACACGTCAACACTTCTGAAGCTCGAATCCAAAATGAAAGCACTGCAACAATTCCCCGTTTTGTGTCTATGGAATGGTATTTAGACGTGGGCGTATGTAAACGACAAGCAAACAGCTAGATAAAATTTCTGACCATTAGAAAGATGTATTATAAATGGCAGTAGAAGGACATTCTTTTGGATAAAGTTGACAGAGCGTGTTGATACTGTAACGTCCACCCTGAGGAAAACTCAACAGGTGAAGTTCACAGAACAACATTCCATTGGCTGAAACCAATCTCCGTGAAACCACCTGATTATCAAAAACAATATTACAATACACTCTCGGATCAAAACTTATTATATTTTAAACACTTGAGTAAACTGAAAAAACATACATGACATTCCTCCAGCAGCGATAGGCTACTTACAACATTCTCGCTTTTATTCGGAAAAGCAACTCTTCCTCCACCTTTCACGGGCATCCTGATTTCTCTGCGTTCAAAAAAGTAGTTCGGCGCTAGGGGGAAAAAGGCGATTATTTCAGATGTGTCGTTGTCGTCAGCCTCTTGGATTCAGCATGGCTTTGAGCATGAGATCCTTGCGAAATCGTTACTGGTGGAGCTATCAGCGCCTGAGTACGCGAAGGCAGACCCTGGGAAACATTTTTGCTCCGAGCGACTTTCAACCCAAGCCAACCTACTTCACGATTGTACCAACTACGGAAAAGGGGTGTGATGTGCTGGTGCGCAGCTTGTGTATAAGATCCGGGTTGTAATATTAAATACGTATAAAATATAAACTAAAGGCTTATAATTTATTATAAAATATATATTATTTTATTCTTCTATCTTCATTTAATCCTTCCTTTTTGCGCTTCTTACTTAAGCACCGTTCCCCGTTTATCAAATGGTCGCGCCCAGCGGGCAAACATTGATTTAACTGTTCCCTGAGAGAGTTCGATGATAACACACTACTAAACCATGTTTACTGTCAATGGTTCTTAACAACTTTTGATGTCAGTAAAGGGAATCTTTGCTTTGTGTTATTCTATATTAAAAAGTATTTAATGTTAAACATAAACATGATTTATTACAGAAAATAAACACTTTAAGGGAGGGCAGTTCAGTTTGACTCGTCCTTACATGATAGGTAGTGTATTTATCTCAGTTGCAATATGTATTTTGAATCTAGACAGATATTGATGATGATAATTAAAATCCTGAAAACAGGTCAGGGGTGTAGGTCTACATAAACCTGAAACAAAATATGCCTGGGGAAAAAAAAAATAGCTTTTTAAAAAAAGGTTATAAATAGAAAAATTCCATAACTTTATTCTATTTATAAAGAATACTGTTACTATTTAAGAATCTTGTAGAAGTGCACACATTAGCATTGCAGACGCTGTGACTTTAACTGCATTTTAGGCTTTGGATGAAAATATTAAATACGTAATATAGGCTTTATAGGAATAAGTGCCCCTGAATGGATAAAAATGAGATTGTATATAATATGTTGTAAGTATACTTGTTTCTTTTATTGACTTTCTTTCTTCAACACCAACCTGTTCTCTAAACAAAACAGAGAAAACTATTATTTCCAAAAATGATGGTGTGATGTTTTTGGCCTATACTGTATGTCAACATTCTCCTCAAACTATTCACTGGAACTCAAGGGACCAAATGACAAAGTGTCAAAACTCTAGCCTTGATTTTCAGACCAAACATGTCAACTCTCAAAGCCAGACTCCAAAGCAAAAGCACAACAAGTCTTTTCATGGGATATTTTCATGAGGTATTTTGATCTAAATTTATCAGTTCAGATCTAAATTTAAAAATAACATTAGGACACTGACACATGCAGAAGCTGCAACTAAAACTAGTATAATTAATTCTCAAGTGCTTAAAACAACACAACATAAGACAATAGAAACATTATTCACTATGTGTATTATCCTCTCCGAGGTACAATGATGACCTCACTGGTCAAACTCAGAATTGCTTATTGTCAACAGAAACACCCAGCGAGCATGTTTACTCATACATGAACTCTGTCACAGACTTCTTTTGTCATCTCCCAGCATCCTCTCTAATGGATGATGTCACCACAAGGGGTGGAGCCCCAGCGTGGCTGTGTTGGAGTATCTGCATGAGTGATGTCATGAAGTGTGTTCAGTGAAGTATATCACATTTCACATGCATTAGCATGAATCTTTTATGCCCTAGTGTGTGGTCAAACGTGTGCTTCTATCTGATCAGCAGTATTTGTTGTGGGCGTGTGCACATGTGATGGAGTGTGTTGTTGTGTTAAGTCATATTCTGGTGACTGACCTTGCTGTAATCATGACAGAGAGTTGCTGAACCAGTCTGGTTCAGTGACTGGCCTCTTTATCACAAGTGGCTTTACAGATTGCAGCTGTCTTGAGAAGTATTGGCTCTGAGGGTTGAGTGTCATTCACAATTGAAAGCCATTCCAAAGGAAGAAAAAAAGGGTTTGCCATTACCATTTTTGAACAAAGTCTATTGCTCTTAATCTGAAATGACTTTCCTTGACTGCTGATTTCACATTGGCCACATTTGATAATGTTCACTTATAGCTCTCTTATAATTCCCACTTCCTACATTTTTCCTGTTGAATATCCTGGAAGAGGCAAAATGTGCAAAAATGTACATTCACAAGAATACATTTCATTATGAATTATACATAAACTTGTGAGGTACTTCCAGAAACATTAGATGCATTGAAATACACAAAATATGAAATATATCATTATTTGTAATAAATTAAATGGTGCAAAAATAATAATAATAATAATCCAGAATGCTTTAATTAACCTCAAAGTCTTAAATATGATTTATGTTGATTTTTGAAGTACTTTTCCAGATGGACATAGATAGAATAACTATATTGGGTTCCCTAAAGAACCTTTCAATGAAGAACCACTTTAGTTTTAGCGTGAAAAACATTTTCTAAATCTAAAGAACCATTTTCTAATATAAAGAACCTTTTGAGCGATTAAAAAGTTCTATGGAGGTTAAAGGTTCTTCACGGGACCGTCAATGCCAATTATGAACCTTTGTTTTTAAGAGTAATATGACAATGTGTAAGCATGTTTTGTTAGCTATTTATGTTAAATACTATGTCTGATCAGTGAAGAAAAAATTTATTCTACATATCAGGGAATAATTAAAATATGAATACAGTTCCAACTTGTGAATTAAATGTGTTGGCCATACAGACATTTAAAGGAGTAGTTCACTTTAAGAAAAAACTTTTGCTGATAATTTACTCACCCCCATGTCATCCAAGATGTCCACGTCTTTCTTTCTTCAGTCGAAAAGAAATTAAGGTTTTTGATGAAAACATTCCAGGATTTTTCTCCATATAATGGACTTCAATGGGAACCAAAAGGTTCAAGGTCCAAAAGACACTTTCAGTGCAAACTGCAAACTGTTCAAAGGGCTTTAAACGATTCCAGACGATGAATAAGGGTCTTATCAAGCAAAACAATCGCTCATTTAAAAAAAAAAAAAGTTTAAGTTTTATAAGCTCAAATGGTCGTCTTGCTCTGTACTACGATGCGCGTTTGTGACTCTCCTGTTCGAACTCGTTTATCAAAATGAACAAATCTTTTTTCGTGTCATTTGGTTCATTCAACGAACAAAATGAACGAATTGACTCGGAAAAAGATTCGTTCATTTTGATAAGACCCTTATTCATCGTCTGGAATCGTTTGCAGATTGCACTGAAACTCTCATTTGGACCTTGAACCGTTTGGTTCCCAATGAAGTCCATTATATGGAGAAAAATGCTGGAATGTTTTCATCAAAAACCTTAATTTCTTTTCGACCGAAGAAAGAATGACATGGATATCTTGGATAACATGGGGGTGTGTAAATTATCAGCAAAAGTTTTTATTTTTAAAGTGAACTACTCCTTTAAGGAACTCTCTCTCTACATATACCAGACTGCCTTGAATTTATATTTTTTAAAACCCTGAGATATGTGGAATAGAAGCGAGAATGCAAATGAACAGGGACCTTTTGTGCCGCACAGGTGCTTCAAGTGTGAACTCAGCAGAGCATAAAAAGCCCGTTTCCATGGCCTGGATCGGCTCTGTCACTATGAGCGCTGCTCTATCCCTCAGCACATCCACGTTAGGTGTGAGGAAAGGTGAGAAAAAAAACAAGGACCCGAATAAAATCCAGCATATGGACCTAATTAGCACCTTCAGAAAAGGCATGGAAGAAGAGCCACATAAAATTACATAAAAGCACTCTGGAGTGAAGAAGCAGCTCAGAATGAAGTCTAAAAAAAACATTGGGATCTAGTGAAACAGTCAAGCGTGGCCTAGCGGGCATGTTTTTATTCAGCTGTCTTGCACATACTAATCAGAAAAGATTAACAGGCTGTTGAGTTCATGCAGTGGAGATGATGATGTACTGTACAGTGTGGTGGCTTTGCGGTTATCGCTGGTTTCCTAAAGCCATTCATTCATTTTAATCAGAAAGTGGCCAGATTTTTTTGAAACAATCAATAATTTGACCATGGAACGTATAAAAGGGAAGGAGAAGCTGCTCACAGAAGTGCCAGTGGGTGGAGCTTGATGTCCGGCTCCTCCTCTCTGGGTGTAATGGGTGGAACTTGGAGGACCAGTCACACCCTAACTCTAACCCTAACTAGGTTAAAAGCTTTATTATCTCCTCAGAGGGGGAACTGTCAGAGCGGGACAACCTGTCACTCACATGAGATCCACCAATACGAACCATCCAATCAATTCTTGATGGACAAAATCAAGTCCCGCCCTACATTCTTGATGCAGAAGCAACAATAGGGAGAAAAGACCATAGCAACTTGCCAATTTTGAAAAGGCATTATACATTTTTAAAAAGCCCATCCTCTAAATATAACACATCATTACAGGTCAAAGGTCAATAATAATATTTAATCTGGCACAACACTGACTGGACTCTAAACTCAAAGCTTAAGGTATTGCTGCTGAAATATGGATTCACAAAGTATGAAATGTGTGCCCTCTGTCTAGATTATGGCGCCTGAAGCTACGCGTGAATGAATAATACATTTCAAAAGTGTGGTGCCAGCTCGACAGGTACAGAAATAACCAAGATGAATGAATGAATAAATAAATAAATTCACATCAATTTAAGTCAATGTCCAGTTCCTGACAGAGAACATCAGCTAAAACACAACAAATCTACACCAAAAACATCATCATTTTAAGCACACTTTAGATTTATGTATAATATGTGAAGCTTTCTTAACTTAAGGTTACCATAATTTTGAATAGAAGTAAAGCTGAATGCTCCAGTAGACTCAGCTGAGAATTGTCAGTGTAATACCATTTTCAAACACTAGAGGGACACTTTTCACAAGACTGACTAGATTTCATGCAGTTGATTAGAAGGTGACGTGTAACTGCACAAAAACATGTAGGTTTTCTCAGACTGACATGGAAAGGGATTTACAGAGTTTAGATGAGATTTAAAAACATTTACACAAAGAAAAAATCATAAAATACCGTATATGGGCTATTCCTGTTATACGCAGTATCATATAAGCTTTAAGAAATTACAGTATTTCTAAAGAAGTTATTTGGAATTCACATAAAAGAAAAGAAAACTAATAAGATTTACACATTTAAAACTGAGTTATATACTGTGTGTATACATACTGTATATACCATTAGTTTTATATATATTTAATCAGAGCACTCATTGAAAAAGAGTGATCTTATTAGCAAACAGCTTATTAGCAACAAATCTTTTAATGTATGGGATAATAAACAGCTTTCTGAAGTTCAGACCCCCTGTGCCTATGACGACAACAGTTCACACACAGCAAGACTAAGGCATAGCCTCCATGGCTGGACAACAAGCAATGGACATACGAAGGTTAACCATGAGCATCTCCTTTATGTTTCTCCCTCTGGGTCAGGGCATAAATCAGAGCTATGGATCGCCCGGCTCCCAAATGCCAGCTTCAGTAAAAAAAGTCTAAATCAGCAGACGTATTTAAAGGCCAACCCAGCTATTGTGTCCAGGTTGAGATGATACAGGTCACATCTGTATTATTATCTCAGCTTCAGTGGTTCAAGTTGTTCTAACATTCATGATGCATGACTTTTTTTAAATGCATTATGTATGAAAATAAATGTTGTTGCGGCCTATTGATGTAACGAGAGGTAAAATATGAACAGGCTGAGGGCGAGGTCTGTAGTGACCTAATTTACCATGTAAAATCAAAAATCTGAAGTGTGTATTTTTTCCAATATTTAAATATTTTGACCTGTTCATTCTCACGATTCAAAAACCAAACGATTTATGAGACTCGCGGCATTATTTGAGCCTTAATTTGACATTCTCAAATGACAATTTAATTTGAAAAACAAAACGTACATTTTATCATCACATTAAATTGCAGAAAGCTGCTAATTAAAAAAAATTTTCACCTTAATTTATAAATAAATTAGAATATAATAGCCATCAACCTTAGCATAAATAAAAAAAATACCCAAATGTCCTTGCCTTTTTAATCTTTGTAAAGGAATTAAGCAGAATTATGCTAATAGGCCAGTAAAATAATAAACACACAAAAAAAGATCTACAACACAAACAACTACATTAAACCTATTTCTGGACAATGGACATTTAAATGAAATCAAGCTACACGTTCTCAGTCAATTCACCATCAAACCCTTCCTGACTCCGCTTTCTGAATAGAGATTGAGTAAAATGTCACATGAAGGACACAAAGGTAGATTGTGTTGAATGCTTATTGAAGGCTTACACGCAAGTCAGCAGGACTTCAGATGACTTATATATAGCATTCTGTGGATAAAAATGAAGATATATCTAAATACACAGAGGAAACTTGCTGTGAAATGATGTGGTTTTAAAAAAGGAGGTGTTTTTTAAAAATGAGGTTTTTTTGGCCCTGCAGACCTGGTGTTCATCATGTAAGGCCTGTGAGTGTGACACAACAAATGGAAATGCTTTTGGGTGAAAAACAATTGATCTGAAATAATAGCATGGTGAATATATCGAAGATGGAAAAATGTAAAAAGAATAAAAAGCTTTTGGGTTTGATTTATTTTTCGATCCTTAAAGTTCCTTTCATTTTTGCAATACAAATGTGATACAATGTGCAGTGTATTAACAATTCCATAACTAATTACATAATTTACCTACAGAAGTCTTCAGGTACAGTAAGCTAACAGCATGTTTAATTCCGAGAGAAGGGCACAGAACTAGAGTGAAAGTGGATATGGTTATATGAAATTCAATTTTGGCGCAAGAAACATTGACTGATATTATAAGTAGAGTCCAGGGAAACATAATGCTATGAGAAGGTAGAATATATCCCCAGTAAAGTCTTAAATGAAAAGATATCAGGTGACATGATACGATGGAAAGAAAGAAGAAAGAAAATGAATAGAAACATGAAATACCTGCCACATCTGTGTTAAACTGCGTACAGAGGCGCGGCGTAACTCTGCGAGGTACATGTTTTGTGGTTCGCTGGTCCAGTAATTGTTCTCTCTGGAGTAGCTGGAGGGGAACAACTCTGAGGCGTACTGGTCCCTATAATAGAACATGCAGATTAGCACATGCTAGCTAAAGCCTAACCTGGAGGATTGCAACTATCAATTCAGTTTACTTCCATTTATTAAGAACATTGATTGGCTGGAGATTGTTTAAAGGGATAGTTCACTTTGAAATACATTTTTGGTATGTTTTAGCTTACCTCAAGGGCATCCAAGATGTAGGTGTCTTTGTTTCCGCAGTAGTTTCAATTTTGATATTTTTAGGTCAAACCGTTCTTGTCAGTCATATAATGCAGCTCTATGGTCACCACCTCAAAGAGCATGCACAGAGAAGTCCAAATTAAACATGATTTAATGACTCGTAAATGTAAGGACACATTGATGGCCTAAGACACGAAGCGAGCGGTTTCTGTGAGAAAACTAAGTATTAATATAGTTTTTACCTCTTGTAACCACAGCCACAAAGATCACTTGGACGTGACTGTGGTTACAAGAGATAAAAATGATATAAATACTGTTCGTTTTCTCACACAAACCACTCGTTTCATGTCTTAGGCCATCAATGTGTACTTACATTTACGAGTCATTAAATCATGTTTAGTTCGGACTTCTCTGTGCATGCTCTTTGAAGTGGTGACCCTAGACCTCCATTATATGACTGACAGACAAGAACGGTTTGACCTAAAAATATCAAAATTGAAACTACTGCGGAAACAAAGACACCTACATCTTGGAGGCCCTTGAGGTAAGCTAAAACATACCAAAAATTAATTTCAAAGTGAACTATCCCTTTAAGCAATTATATATCATGCGAAAAAAAAAACACTGATGTTAAAAGAATAGCCGGTAAATTACCAATAGATCGACAGACAGACAGATAGATCTATGATGGACAGTCTCTTTCCAAAGCTCATCTTCCATACACAGCATGGTGGCGGTCCAGGATGTGATGTATGTGGGCATCGCTGTCCTCATTAATAAAACCACAGAAGTCAGTCCATCAATCTAGAGGCAAACGAGCCGCTCATTCCAGACAGACTCATTTGACACCGGACCCCCATAGCTAACCCGGGTGGTCAGGCATAGCCTATATAAACACACACAAATACTGATGTTGCCATGTACACAATCAAAGACTTCAGACTGACACACCTGATGTCAAAAGTCACAGAAATACCCTGTGACACAGGGTATGTCTAACAGGAGTCAGACTCTGGGCTTCAGGCAGCAGGTCTGAGACGCAGGCGACCGTCGCCACAAGCTGTGCAGGCGCACAGACAGCCTGCTACTGTAATAGGATGTGACAGCAAGAGAGGAGATACGGGCTGGAGCTGCCCCACCGCGAGGGGTGTAGGGGGCTGGTTAGCAGTGCTAGCAATCACACAGTCTGTCTCTTATAAAGGAAGAAACAGAACAGGCAGGAGGACACAACAGCCCACAACACAAACCGCCATCCCAAAAGAGACAGAAGGAGTGGCGGCAAAAAGTTAGGAAGAGTGGCCTCTTCACACCACCGAAGATATGTGCGTCTTGCTTTTTTATTAGTAGCAAATGCAAATGCTGATATTTATGGAAACTTGTTTCCGCAAATAAATAATTGCGACTTTTTATCCCACAATTGCGAGATTTGAAGTCAGAATTGTGAGAAATAAAGTTGCAATTGCGTGTTATAAAGTCAGAATTCTTGCGAGAAATATATATATATAATATATAAAGTCGTGATTCTGAGAAAAAAAGACAAAATTGCGACTTTTTTCTCACAATTGCGAGTTTACATCTCGCAATTCTGACTTTATAACACATAATTGCATAATTGAAAAATTCTGACATCTTTTCGAAATTCTGACATGTTTTCCCAGAATTGTGAGATATAAACTGGCAATTGCGAGTTATAAGGACAATTCTAAGGGGGGAAAAAAGACTTTTGAGACTTTTTGAGACTTTTCCCCCCTCAGAATAGTTTATATCTCACAATTTTGACTATGCATTTCAGACTTTTTAACACACAATTGCAACTTTAAATCTCGCAATTCTTACTTTATAACATGCAAATCTGACTTAATATCTCGTAATTCTGACTCTATATCTCACAATTCTGACTTTATATCACGCAATTCTGAGAAATAAAGTCAGAAATGCGAGATGTAAACTCGCAATTGTGAGAAAAGTCAGAATTGTGAGATAAAAAGTCGCAATTACCTTTTTTATTTTTCAATCTGTGGCAGAAACAAGCTTCCATAGATATTTAAAGAGTAGAGATGAGCATAGATAAAAAATGGTCAATTGGTATCTTTTTTGATAGTCTATCACACTCAGTACCAAAGTGTCATAATCCTTTTGGTCATCATTTTGAATATGATATTCGAAGTAAAGTTTATTTAAATATAAACTTTCAGCCCGTTCTCATCCCAAGGCGTCATATGCTGACGCTTTTGACAATGTGTGTACCCAACGCACATGGCACCCTTTAGTGTCAATATGAGACGCAGATATATTTGGGCCAGAAGACGCCTCCTAGTGGTCTAACCCTAACCCTACCCATAACCGAAGCGTGTTATATTGACGCTAAAGGGTGCCTTGTGTGTTGGATGTATACGCATTGTCAAAAAAGCGTCACTATATGACGCCCTAGGATGAGAATGTGTCGAAACTTTACAACACATACTGTTTCAAAGCATCTTTACAAAAAGTGTGTATCAATGTGCATGTCTAATGTTTTATAACTTAAAACAAACATGTTGGTTCCATAAATTCATTGCAAGTCACTTGGTTTGATATTTTGTTATTTAATGCAAATTCATGCTGCTTTTTTAGCAAACGCACACATACACACATTGGTTTTACATGTTTAAGTGTGACATTCCATGATTTTTTAACTGTATACAAACTCCTAACCCTAAACCTCTTAAACACAACCCTCACAGAGTTTTATGTAGAAGTGCACACTTCTATCACTAGGTATACTTCAACAGATCTCGGTGGGCCACAAATTCACATTTACAGGGCACACAGGTGAGAGGGGGGGTAAATACTAATACACAGAGATCATGCGATCATACATGAGCAGATAATCTGAGCACTGAGCAGATATATACACTCATACATTTTTATAAGCGGATTTACTAAGGACAAAACTTAACCCTTATTTGACCTCTTGTCAGTGATGGAAGACAGTTATAGTTATAGTGACAGTAAATAGAAACACAGACGGTGGCAGATCCTTCAACCTCAGTGTGTACAAAAATCCATCCCAGAACTCTTAAATTCAGAGAGCGATGTGTGTATTTTTATATTCCCGGATGCCGGCTTGACTTGGCAATGTCACGGCCAGACATCAATCTCGAACTGACAGCGGAGATCAGACTCTGATGTGACCCCCCCCCCCCCCCCCCCCCCATTCAACTGACCCGCAGGGCTCACCCGAGCCTCATCTGCTCTGACTCATGAAAACAGCCGCAAACACACACACACACACACACACACATTCTCAAACAGACGGTGGGGCAGACAGCCATAGTATGATAGAAAAACACCTCCGAGGTCCTGATTCAATAATCCTAGCACTGAAGCGCAGTACTGATGATAGTGTTGTGGCACTGTGCCACTATGATGAAAAACATGATGTCTGTGATGCTTCAAGCTTCATATAACATAACAAGACTAAATGCTAATATTCTGTTGAGCGATACACACGTTTACAAGTGCATATGATGACAGCAAAACCACAGTTTCTACCAACAAGAACATCTGAATGATTGCTATTGGCAATTAAATCCATTTTATTTCTCATAACTGCAACTTTAAATCTCAAATGGGACTTTTGTTCTTATTCTGAACTTTGTCACAATTACCTGTTTTATTTGTTACTGAAGCAGAAACAGGCTTCCATAGATTACACACAGATCTAATTCATTTATTTTTTGTCCTTGTTAATCTTTTATTGTGGTATGAACTATTTTTGATAGTCCTAAACAGCACTTAAAAACAGTAAACTGAGCTTGTACAAAACAAGCGGCAAACTGTACTAGAAAAGTCCAATAAGTACACTAGCATTCAAAAGTTTCAGCTTGGTAATATTTTTTTTTATGTTTTTGAAAGAAGTATCTCATTCTCACATTTATTTGATCAAAAATACAGTAAAAACGGTAATACTGTGAAATATTATTATTATTCAAAAGAACTGTTTTCTGTTTTAATATTTAAAATGTAATTTAATCCTGTGATCAAAACTGAATTTTCAGCATCATTACACTCTAAAAAAAATGCTGGGTTGTTTTAACCCAACTTTGGGTCAAACATGGACAAACCCAACTGTTGGGTTACATTTTTACCCCAACTTTTGGGTTTGTCCATATTTGACCCAAAATAGGGTTAAACAATCTTTTTTTTTTTAGAGTGTACTTCATTCTTCAGTGTCACATGATCCTTCAGAAATCATTCTCATATGCTAATCTAGTGATCAAGAAACATTATTATCAGTTGTACTGCTTAATATGGATATGAAAAACTGCTTTTCAGGATTCTATCTAATAAAGGTTCGATTTTATTTGCTGAATAAAAGTATTTGTTTCATTTTAAAAATCATACTGACTGACCCCAAACATTGAATGGTGCATGCTTTCAAAAGACACACAGACTTCCCCTAAACTCTCTATAGACATAAATATGCTTCATATAATACACACTGGGGTGCAGAAATCAATGCAAGAGGACAGATGTCAGCATAACTTTGCCCCCCATTTGAATTTTAAAGCATGTTTGTTAACGCATGAGCAGACTCACGGACTAAAGGGATTTACATGCCAGGCCTGTCAAAATAATACAAGCTTCCCACTTTTTCCCCCTTGAAGCCCAGCGCAGTAATTGACAAGAAAGCCTCCGCATGCTTTTCAGGGATGGTTAGAGTCGTACTGTCATGCAGATCTTTGCACATACTTTTTTATGCACAAAAGAAGCTATTCATTTCATTTATTCATTAAACTGACACTTTTATCCAAAGCGACTTACAATTGCTATATTTCAGAGGTCGCACGCCTGGAGCAACTAGGGGTTAAGTGTCTTGCTCAGGGACACATTGGTGTCTCACAGCGGATTCGAACCCGGGTCTCTCACACCAAAGGCATGTTTCTTATCCACTGTGCCATCACCACCCCTATATCATATTCTACTTTGGGCATTTACACTGGCGGTCAGAAGTTAAGAATAATTCAGATTGTTTAAAGTTTTTGAAAAAATTATTTCAATTTTAAAAAAAAATTTTTTATGTTAATATACAATGTTAAAATAATTTATTTCAATGATGCAAAGCTGAATTTTCAGTATCATTACTCCAGTCTTCAGTGTCACATGATCCTTCAGAAATGCTGATTTGCTGCTCAAAAAAACAGTTGTACTGTACTACAGTTTGGGGTGAGATTTTTAAAAATATATATAGAAATGTATGCTTTATTAAACAGCGATGTATTAAATGTGAGAGTAACAACATTTATAATGTTATAAAACATTTCTATTTCAAATAAATGTTCTTTTAAAATTTCTATTTATCAAAGAATCCTGTGAACATTTTCCTCAAAAATATTATGCAAATATTATCAACATTGATACTAATAATTAATACTGGAGCACCAATAATAGAGTGCCGAAGTGATGACGTCACTTTGTAGGACAACATGGAAGCTAGCGGCACATGGGTTCCCTCGATTCGAAAACCAATGCATTTTCCCCATAGACTTTTGGAAAATCGCAAAAAATAAGATCTGTGTTTAACAAAGGGTTGTGACCCTTACACGTTTTGTCTAGCAAGATAATCTTTACAAGTTAATCCAAAATTTATACATTTTGAAGCCTATATAAAGATTTTTAAAAACACAATCAGACACAATAAAGTTTAAAAAACACAAGCAGGATATAACTGTGTGTTCTATGTCATAGATCAAAATGTGAAAATATTTAGAGTCTCTGTTCACCACAGACCTTATTTCAGGCGATTTAGCAAAAACCCATTCAGGGAACCGTAATGCTAAAATGCTAACTCACTTCCGCGTTTTGGCCTACAGAGTGACGTCGTAACTTCGGCACTCTATAACTGATAATAAATGAACACTAAATCAGAATATTTGAATGACTAGAGTAATGATGCTGAAAATTCAGGGATAAATTACAAACTGGAATTAAATTGAAAACAGTTATTTTAAACTGTAATAATACTTCACAATAGAAATGTTTTTTTTTTACTGTATTTTTAAACAAATAAATTCAGCTTTGTTGAGCAGAAGAGGCTTCCTTCAAAAACTTTTGACCGCCAGTGTACATGTGAAGTTAAGAAAGTGCCAGCCCTAGCAAAACAAAGAGGGCACACGAATTTCTCAGGCGATACCATAAGGGCACGTATTTGTCCTTGAAATATACATCCAATGTGCAAAGTACAGTAACCTGCTGAGAAAGCCAATCGTCTTCCGCCGGCACCGCAGTGCACCTGGGCAGTGGTTCACAGCCAAATGCCAGTCATGAATATTGGTGCCAAGTCCAGCCAGACTCCCCTGTGTCATTCCTCAATGAAACTTGCCAACATTTCCAGCAATGTTTGCACAGAGAGAGCCATTTGATTGACAGGGGGGAGGACTCAAGTACTGCAAATAGTCTGCACAGATCACTCATTTCATTTGTGAGACAGTGGAAATGATATATCATTCCTTCTGACGTGAGAAAGTGTTGTGTCATCTCCACGTGTTTCCGCCAAGGTCTGACCCATACAGTGATTATGTAATGATGGCCTGCAGTGTTCTCAGTACAGCGGTTCAGAAAAGAGTAATTATGGGCATTGTGTCCATGTTGTCCCGTTCCCTCCACCATCTGTCTGTGGTTAATTACCTCTCCTTTTCTCTGTGATCAGGACGAGAGCAATGGGGGTGTTGAGAGAGCTGGAAAACAAGAGGAAAGATGCCAAGGGAGGATCCGCTTTACTAAACTGATGTTGTGCCGGATAAGCAAACTATTGAGTTTAATAGTTGTGGTGTGGATCCAGCTTGTGGCTTGCAGCATCTCTTTACTTACAATGCAAGTGTCTAATAAATGCTTGATTCATTAACAAATTGATCTTTTTAATTGTAATTTTCAATTCCTTGGTTAATTTGGGTCACAAAACCTGTCTGAACGAACCATTCACAAGTGGTTCTTGGGTTAACAACTCACTGACACACTCACTCAGAGATGGCAGCAAGTTTAATTCATGAATTTGCCGAATCATTGAATCAAGAATCTTTTTTGAAATGTCTGTCACATCAACTCATTCAAATGACTCTTTCAGTCTGTTCAACACATAATAAACTGTATGGTAAGAGCAGTTGAAGTAAAGTGACTGATGGGGCAAAAAAGAAAAAAAATATTTATAGGCAGAATTTCCAATATTTTAAGAAATAAAATGTACTGAAAATATGATTGATAATTGATTGCTGTTCTTTTTCACAAGTGTGTTTAAGGTTTGTGGAAAAGACCATATTTTAATCAAGATTATTATTTACTAATTAATAATAACAAATTGATTCACTGGAATATATATATATATATATATATATATATATATATATCATAAATATAAAATGTAATATATATATATATATATATTATTTTTTATTTTTTTAAATAGTATTATACGTATATTAAGTATTAAATTGAAAATGTATTGTGAATTATTAAATTATTATTATTTTATATATATATATATATATATATATAGAGAGAGAGAGAGAGCATGCTGATTATGATTACTGAAGTATATTATTATATTAAAAATAAGTTTAATAATAAGTATATCATTGTGAAAAATCAAACACAAATGTCCATTATGTTTTTTATTAGATTTATATGTATGTTCTGTTTATTTTATTTTATTATTAAAACATGAAAAAAATTAAAGATGCTGGATTAATAAAATAGTTTGAAAAAAAATATGATTTGACTTTGGACTTTCTGACACTTGTGTTTATTAGTAGCCTGACTAACTGATTATCATGTCTACATCATTTGATTTTAAAAAGACAAGGATTCCTTCTCCTGACAGACATCTGACTGAGTCACAGTTAAAGCGGTACAGGGGATCTCCAAAGAGGGAAGGACGGAGGAAAGACAGAAGCCTTGGTAAGGATTAAAGGAAAGAAGAGAGGGGGCAGAGGAGGCCATGGGAAAAGAGATAATGACCCTCTCATGTTAACCCTTATGTGTTTTACGGGTCACATGTTGGCTCTTTTTACCAGCTAGAACAGTAAAACAGCAGAGAGGGATTTGTTATATCTCTGAGGAGTGAGGACAGAGTTTAACTGGTTAGTTTCAGCCATTAGCCCCCACTGGTAGATTACATTATTACACTCTCAAGAACATCTTTCTCGCAGTGCATTCTGACAAAACACATATATTACATTGCAAATATGTAATTAAAAATATTTGATCATTACATTATAGACTATGTTGTCCTGACAAAATGCCAATCAAAAAGGGTTAGATTATAGAAAATGTACGTTTTATCAGTTTCTGATTATTTCTGGAGAGCTCTTAAAAAATAAACCGGACCAACACATTCTCATCCCAAAAAGTCATATAACTGACGTCTTGGGACGTATTTTGACCATACGTCAATATCCGCCTTTTTAGGGCCCCCTTAAACGTCGGTAGATGGCGATCCCGGGCCGTCATACAACTGACGCTTTACCTTTAACATCAGTTAGGTGACGGGTTAGGTTTAGGGTTAGGTTTAGGTCTGGGGTAGAGTTAGGATCCCATAACCTCCTCTACCGACGTTTAAGGGGGCCCTAAAAAGGCGACTATTGACATATGGTCAAAAGACGTCCCAAAACGTCAGTTATATGACTTTTTGGGATGAGACTGCGTTGACCGGACTGGTAAAATGGTCTTTTCCCTAGTATGCAGGTTGTATACTTCCAGAACTGTATAAGCTAGCCGAGCAACTACCTTTAAAATGAATGTGAATAATATTAATAGATCGATTCCTCGGGTTGTTCTCATACCAGCTGGAAGGACGAGCCTGCAGTCAGCAGGGGTCATAGGTCAGACGCTATTCGCTGCATCACAGAGCTGCTCGTCGGGAAGACACTGACGCACTTAAATCTCTTTAATCTTTCCCATAAAATACAGCAGAATGTCACATCCCCCACATAAATCTATTAAACATGACCACCCTGCACAAGTAATGTGACACAATTCTGGATACGGCAAATTACTTCCCAGCAATAAGATTAATCGAGTATATCAATATGAAAAACACGTTATTAAATAATAGTCAGCAGAGCACAGGAGAACACATTAATGTGACTCATCATCTGACTTCGTATGCGTTCATTCTTATGAAAGTGTGCATCCTTTACATGTGCCCTTTAAATATACAAAGGTTAAAGGGCATTGTGTGAACGCTGTTAATGAGCAAATTCCCCAAAATAAATGTGTTTATATCTATATATAATTAATCTAGATTATAAAAATAACTTAATTTACAATGATTTTTACATGACAGTAATGAGAAAAACATGATTTTGCTATTAGCAATTTATTTCAAGGTGAAAATGGCAAATGATTTCCAAAATCTGTCTTGAAACAAACAGCGACCTCATTGTGCACTTCACTCGATTTAACATTCATTATAATGACATCCATTATTTACGAGCTCATCAAAATTTAAGTAACGAAAACATGTTTAAGCTTGTCTGTTCCAAATGGGTTCGCTTTACTGAACACTGACTGCTCGCGGAACCACAGTGACCTGACACATATTGACGCCTGCGGACAAGCTCGGCATCCTAAAAACGGGACACATGATTGCCGTCCTGCGGGCTTCAAACATTTCAGCCTTGAGGAAAACGTCAGCGAATATCAGCCATATCGTTCAACATGGACATGCTTTTGCAAACTATTTTCAGTGCTTAGAGATTTAAAGCAGATTAAAAATCAACATTAATGTCATTGCAGGGTCATTCGGGATCGATGCAAAATCTATTCGCCTCTGGGTTCATTTGCATTTTGCAGATGTTGCAATCTTTTCCCATGCTTAAAACAAAGAACAGTCTATTTTGGTAAACCAATACACCTATGGGACTCTAAATGTCCTTGAACCACATTTTCAATAAGCTTTAAGGCGTTTTGACACTAGTATACATGGAAAATACAATCTTAAACAGGACAACATCCCAAAATTGCCCAGTTCTTGTCATCTGATCTTCCCCAGATTTGACAACAATAAGAAAACGGCAAGAACAGTCTACCACCATTTCATTTGAACACTATGGCATTTCATAAAGGTCATTTACAAAAACAAACAAAAAATATGCCACTTTCAATCATATTTCCTTGAATATGCTGGGCAGAGATGCATTGTAAAAATGAATATGCTTTATCTAATCAATAAAACTGTGGTAACAGATTACAAGCTATATTTTTAATTAAATTGAACAAATTAGAATTGAGTAGTAATTAATCAAATTATTCCTTAAAAGTTATCCATTTAAAATGAGTAAAGTTTACACCAAAAAAATAAACAAAAATATCTGAATAACAGACAGACGTCAAAGATTAATTAACTTTTAAATTGCCAACATTGAATGAAGACACCTGATGTTAACAAGCAGAATCCCTGAAGGAGAAAACCATCATTTTAAAACAAACCTAAAACAAACACTGATCACCATAATGGTGACTTAAATGTATGGGTTTTTTTTTTACGTTTTACTCATTTTAAATGGTTAACTTTTAAGGAATTAATTTGGTTACTCAATTCTATTGTTAAATTGAATTAATAATATTGCTTGTAATCTGTTGCCACAATTTTTTGATTAGATAAAGCGCATTCGTTTTTACAGTGTGGAATGGGCTTGATGCTCCATTATGCAGAATAGCTCAGATTTCTCAAGAAGACAGAACAATCTATTGGACCTCTGGGAATAAACAGTGTTGGATGAGTTAAGCTGGCCTGGTCATAGATCTACACGTCCAAATTGATCGATCGATACGGAAGCATTAATCTGGCGAAGTGATGTCATAACACGTCCAGGACAGACTGATTAGAAAAAGACATACGTCCTCCCACTCGCCTTGAGCAGGGAGATTCACAGCGTTTGGGATGGGAGGGAAAATGCCTCCACTTAAACCCACACGCAAACATGTATTAGGCGTAATTGAAGCAACATTGTTTAAACAGAATTACTGGTGACAGTTATGCTGTGCTATTAAATTATTGACTCTAATTACAGCCCTTTAAAAGCAGAGTGAAAAGTGCCAGGAAAAGTAGGCTAGCAGTGTTATGTGAAAACATCAATTTTGCTCTTTATTTAATTTTTAATTACAGTTTTGCAGATCTGGGATCTTGAACGTAGGACTCCAAAGCAAATAAAAGTACATGAATGTCTGTCACTGGGTGGTCAGCGTGGATTTATCGCTTGTCAACACTTGCCGTTTTCTACTCCAAGGTCACAAAGACAGATCAACTTGTGAAAGAGGCACCAAACATATTATTCCCATGACCCTCCGCACTTCTGAGCCGACACCACACACCAGCTACAGCAGTCAATTATCAATGTCAATTATGAACAGACATACAACGTCCCCAAAGTCATACACACAATTTAAAAGAACAGAAATGAAAACATTAAAATACACGTACATTCAGGTTTGGGCTCAATGATGAAACATGCAGGATCAATTGATGTATCTAATGTCAAACCAATCGCAATGCTTATTGACGCAAGATATTTCAATGTGAATGTGAATGAGAATCACATTTTGCCATTCGTTGCTACAAAAAAAAAAAATGTTTTTTTAGAAGAGAAAGATGGTAAATATGCACATCCACATTAGTTTTGCCAACTTTTTAGAGTACACTAGCATATAGAAAACCTCAAATCTAATAGACTTGAACTAAAAGCTATGCAACTCTAACTGATTTACTTTCAATGTCTTGAAAATTCACAATGAATAAAACTTAATGGTCCTAAAAATGGCAAGACATATCAGAAAATATTATATTTATATATAATAATGACAATATAAATATCAATTATAACATATTACAGGTGATATTTCTCAAAGAATCTGTCATCGGGTTATCTAGTGTCAGCTATTTATTTCAAGGGCAAAGCAAAACCTTCCATATCCAGAAGACTTGAACTACTTTTATCATACTTTTTGATACTTTTTTAGATCTCGGCAGCCCCAGTCCCAATTCGCTTTCATTATATGGACATGAGCAGCGTCAACATTTACAGGTTTGAAACAACATGAGGATGAATATATGATTACAGAATTGTCATATTGTGGGTGAACTATGTCTTTCTGCAACTTGGTGAGCATAACAACACGTCCTGAATAAACTCCATCTAAAGCTGTCAGTCTGGTTTCTGACATGACAGAAGTGTCATCAAGACGTCCGCCTTAGAGTTATTTGTCATAAGTCTAGAGGTTTCTCTCTCTGTCTCTTTATCTTCCCACTCTCGGTGGCCACATGTTGTGACAGCGAGCTGCCGCCGCTCAACACATCAAAACACCCCTGCTTGCCAAGACTACACTCATACAAATGTGATTCCAACACAACCAGGTTCCTTCGACTCAACAGAAAACTGAAGCATCGCATTACAAAGAGAAAGACAAGGTGTTAAAGAAGTTAAGTTCCTCTCCTGCTCTCCTGAGGAGAGGAGAGGGATCCTTCTACCTTTCCCTCCGTCCAACAGAAGCAGATGTTGCTGGAGGTGCTGAGGATATCCGTAATGAAGCCTGAAATTCCCACACGCATGGTGACGGCTCAAGAGGGACAGATGGATGGACAGAATTAAAGAGTTGAAGCTGAGAGAAGAAGGGAGTAGAGGTTTGGGTCCCTGGATGTTGTCAGTGCGAAGAGTGAGGCAAGAGTGGGAGAGATGAGGAGAGAGAAAGAGAGAGAGTGTTTCCTCCACTCTCTAGCGCAGGACCTGTGCGCTCCGAACACTCACACACTCACACACACACACAACAGGTGCAGCCCCGAACCGGCCAGCCAATGGCAATCGTCCTCCTCGTACACACACACACAAGCAGGGTCCTGAGCCTTGATTCTAGCTGACATCCCCCTCTCACACACATAAACATGCATCCAATAACAGTCAGTCCTCTGCACGCTGTAGGGAGTCTCTGTGTAAATCTTCTCCAGCATGCGGATGTGACAGAGGATTTAGAACACACGCGACATTTCTTTTTACAAACACACGCTTACAAACAAAGTTGTAAAAAACATGCAAGGCAACCGAGTGCCGATAATTTAACGGTTAATTATTTGTTTTGTTTTTTTTGTATCGATTACATTTAAAAAATGTAAAAATAAATTAAGTCAAAGTCAAGTTCAAATGATCTTATTTTGTATTCTAAATTAAGAAAGAAAGTCATTCAGGTTTGTAACAACATAACGGTGGATAAATGATTTTCATTTTACGGTGAACTATTCATTTCTAAGTCTCTTATGCTCACCAAGACTCATTTATTTCAGATCAAAGATAAAAATAAACAGTAAAGGCCCGTTCACACAAAACATTTTTCCATTCCACTGCGCTATATTTCCATTGTTTTTCCGATGTAAACGCGCAAGACGGATGTCATTAACTGTTGTGCTCGCGTTTCGCAAATGACACCATTCTATAAATGCAGTGCTTAAGTTAGAATAAGTTTAACTTTAAAAAAATGTGATTCTAGAACCCAATACTCTAAAAATACTGTTTTCTATTTTAATATAGGCCTATTTAAAAATAATTTCCTGTAATCCAAAGTTGAATTTTTGGCATCATTGCTCTACTCTTCAGTGTCACATGATCCTTCAGAAATCATTCTAATTGGCTGATTTGCTGCTCAAGAAACATTTATTATTATTATAATTCAGGAAAAACATTACAAAAGACGTTTTTTTTCCAAAGACGTCAAAGATAAATGTTTACTGACTAAAAGTATCTGTCATGAAAAAGAAACCAAAAGTCATTAATTTCTCATGAGAGGAGGAAGCAAAATCAGTAAACACAAGCGTTTAGTGATGTAAAAAAAAGAGTCTAACTTTAAAGGGATAGTTAACTTTGAAATTAATTTTTGATATGTTTTAGCTTACCTCAAGGGCATCCAAGATGTAGGTGTCTTTGTTTCCGTTCTTGTCTGTCAGCCATATAATGCAGGTCTATGGAGCCCACCTCAAAGAGCATGCACAGAGATTGATACACATTGATGGGCTAAGACACGAAACGAGTGGTTTGTGTGAGAAAACGAACAGCATAATTTTTACCTCTTGTTAACAGCCGTCGAAGAACTGAAAGTCTCCAATGTGACGCTGGAAGTGATCGCGTGCGTAATTACGTCACGCATTGTTTACACGGAGATTTCGGAAGTTTTACCTTTCACTAAACATATTTAGATATACGGGAAATCGCAATAGAAGACAATTTCGATATATCTAAATATGTTTAGTGAAAGGTAAAACTTCCGAAATCTCCGTGTAAACAATGCGTGACGTATACGCACGCGATCACTTCCGGCGTCAGGTTGGAGACGGCTCAGTTCGGTTCAGTTGGACATTGATTCAGAGAGCAGTTCGACGGCAACAAACAAGAGGTAAAAAATCTATATAAATAAATACTGTTCGTTTTCTCACACAACCACTCGTTTCGTGTCTTACATGGTGTTACTTAGGCCATCAGTGTGTACTTACATTCACGACAGGAGTCATTAAATCATGTTTAATTTGGACTTCTCTGTGCATGTTTTTTGAGGTGGGCTCCATAGACCTGCATTATATGACTGACAGACAACAACGGTTTGACCAAAAAATATCAAAATTGAAAATGCTGTGGAGACAAAGACACCTACATCTTGGATGCCCTGAGGTAAGCTAAAACTTATCAAAATTAATTTCAAAGTGAACTATCCCTTTAAGCAATTGTTGAGTGATGTGATGTGATGTGATGACCAAATGAAGGCGGCGAAGGTCACATGATCCATATCAGATTGTTGTATAAATATAATGTTTCTGGTCACATACAGCGATAGTGATGTTTGATAAACCAGAAACTGTCAGCATTTTAAAAGAGTTTGATTCAATGCTTTCCCTGTAGAATGTTAATTTGAGTGTCAACAAAATTGATTCCTTGTCAAAATAGAGTTATCTTGTTTTTAGGTTCTCAACCTTTTACGTTTTACCAGGATTTAGCATTTTGTTTTAAATTAGAGAAATTATTTTAATCTATTAATTATAAAGTATTAATTTAAATACGTTCAAATCATCCTGTCGCCCACTTGAAAGTTTACTATGGCCCTCAGTGAGCCCCGACCCCCGTTTGAGAACCACTGGTTTCGACAGGACTGACCAATATCTATACTAGATTATTATAGAGACTTGGTGGACTATTGAGACAATAAACAACCACACTTTACCCTTACTCAAAATATTTGTTAAGCATCACTCAGATTTTCTTCAGAAATGCAAATATATATATAGCGTTTGCCAGCTGCTTGTTTATCTATACTAGATTATACCAATATCTATAGATTATACCAATATTATACCAATATCTATCTATAGGTTATAGCAATATTATACCAATATCTATACTAGATTATTATAGAGACTTGGTGGACTATTGAGACAATAAACAACCACACTTTACCCTTACTCAAAATATTTGTTAAGCATCACTCAGATTTTCTTCAGAAATGCAAATATATATATAGCGTTTGCCAGCTGCTTGTTTTCTGAGTGACAAAATTGAACCGCTCTGAGAAACCTTTCCATTTTCACTCCCGGGACGCAGCGTGGGTAAAATTTACAAACATCAAATATTTGAAGAAAAAAACCCCCCAAAAAATCAGCCTATACACTCTTAAAACTAAAGGTTCTTTAGTGGCGCCAATAGTTTAATGAAAAACCTTTAGTGACGCCCACTAAACCTTTCCATTGGGATTTTTAGATCATTAAAATGTTCACACATAAGACAAAAATGGTTCTTAGGCATGTATATGGTCTTGTTCATTCCAAATTAAATACAACAGCCCATTAGGTCACATATTAAACCAACAGCGCTCTGGTGGGAAAACAGCGTTTGTCTTTTTTTCTCCGAGACTAGTTCATTATCATGATATGATTTTGCTATAAATAGAAACCAAAAATAACAACATCAGCACTTCTGTGAGGTGTGACTCTCGGCATCGAGCCATCTTTTATTTTCCTTTCCGCTCACCTGCCCACTAAACACACAAACAGACTTACAAAAACATACACACTTACTCGCAAGATTTCCAGAGTCTTCGAGGGGGAGGAAGGAATTCCCGCTTGTTGAGTGGCACAATGCCAACAGCCGCCTGCATGACAGTAAAAAACTTCTTGTACTTCATCTCGGCGATGTGGCTCAGTCGCCAACGCCAAAACACTCAACCTGGATGGATGTTCCTGTGGTCACGAGAAAAAAAAACCCCACCATGACACGCTCCGCTACATTTGTGGCTCTGCACCGACCTTGTCCATACATGTCTTTTGTCTTTAAAAAAGGAAAAATACATTAATTTGGAGATTTGTGGGGCTGTTATCCTTACATAATTCAGAGAAGACCTTTATAACATTAGACAAATGAAAACGGACCAGAGGGATAATTGTGTTACTAAGCCCACGGAGATAATACAGATTCTCCATTCTCTTTAATCCGTAACTGCGGCTCAAAAAGCCCTTACGTGAGTTTAACTATGACCCCACAAGACAACACACCGCCTCCCTGCATGCTCCCACCTATTCAAGTGAACAGCTATGGACAGGGCGAATAGGGATGGACATGGTAGAAGCGTGGTTATGAGCTCAACCGGGCCTAGTTAAACCCAAATGAGGCACAGCCTCGGCCACGTGTAACACGAAGTAAAAAAAAAACGTAGGATGAGTAATCACTTGTCAGGGTTGTAGGCACTGAGCCAGCGTGAGCTTTGGAAATGAAATTACTCGATGGCAGTCTGTGTGGACGGATTATGTACGCGTTGGTTACAAGCACAAAGTGGGATTTCGCTGTCAAAGAGCTCGAGGTGAGACGGGGGGGGGGGGGGGTTTCCACGTATTAATTCTATGAATAGGTCTGTTTTTGGCCGCACAGATGTATCACAATGAGCCGTTGGCAATGAAAGGATTTGAAAGCATTTTCTCACGCACATAAAAATCCATAAAAGCTTATGATGTTATGGAAGTAATAGGCTATGATTTAATAACCTTGATCCTTAATGCATGGGTGACTGCATTAGGTATTAGAGAATATGCTGTGCAGCTCCGACCAGACAACGTATTTGTTCAGAATTATAAGCGATACATGCTAAGGCGGAAGGCCAAGCATTATTCATGCTTAGGATTAGTAGGTTTTCAAACCCCTAACCTACACTCTCAGAAAAAAAGGTACAAAAGCTGTCACTGGGGCTTTACCTTTTCAAAAGGTACACTTTTGTACCTAAAGGGTGCATATTGCTACCTTAATAGTACATATTAGCACCTAAATGTACATATTAGCACCTTAAATGTACACATTAGCAGCTAAAATGTACATATTAGCACCTAAATGTACAAATTAGCACCTAAAATGTACAAATTAGCACCTAAAATGTACATATTAGCACCTAAAATGTACAAATTAGCACCTAAAATGTACACATTAGCAGCTAAAATGTACATATTAGCACCTAAAATGTACATATTAGCACCTAAAATGTACAAATTAGCACCTAAAATGTACATATTAGCACCTAAAATGTACTAATTAGCACCTTAAATGTACATATTAGCACCTAAATATACAAATTAGCACCTAAATGTACATATTAACACCTAAAAGGGACCTTTTACCTTTTGAAAAGGTACAGCCCTGGTGACAGCTTTCGTAACTTTTTTTCTGAGAGTGTATGAATAATATAATTAGGTACACAACTTGTTCTGGAAAGTTCTGACTTATTAAAGGGACAGGTCATCCAAAATAAATTCTGTCATGTTGACTGTATGAGTTACTTTCTTCCGTGAAACATAAAAGTAGATATTTTGAGAATTTAATTTCTTTTTTTGTCCATTCTTCGAAATAACTTTTTTTTTGTTCCACAGCTTTGGAACGACATGAGGATGATGTCCACCTGTCCCTTTAAAAACAGATGTGGTACTGCAGTAGCCTACTTTAGTTGTGATTTAAAAAAAAAATACTTTTGAGCAAGGTTGTACTAAATTGATCAGGGAGCAAAATCATTTAAAATGTGAACCTTCGTTTACATCAAAGAATCTTTGTTTCTAATTTCTATACAAAAATATGAAGCAAAACTCTTTTGAACATTGATGATAATAAGAAATGCCTCTTGAGCAGCAAACCAGCATATTATAATTATTTCTGAAGGATCATGTGACACTGAAGAGTGGATTAATAGAAGCTGAAAATTTCTGCTTTTTTGGATGAACTATGGCTTGAAGGTTGATTTATGAGCAACATAATACCAAGCACCACTAATGACACAAAAATGCAATAATGCCAACGATTCCACTAAAAAGATGATCGGATGCATCCAATAGCCTGAAAAGTGTTCCAAGCAGGGACGTGCACAGGAATTTTGAGGGGCAGTTGCTCTGACCTGAAAAAAGGGCACCTTTTGATTCAATCTACAGCCAGGGTATTTTCGGAATCAGTAGCCTATGATTTTTATTTATTTTTTTTTTTATGCATGTTGAAGCAAATCTTGATTTATTGTTATTTACTGAGGGATTTGCATTCATATTGACCAGAATGTCCAGCTAATCATCATTTTAAATTCAATATAGCCTATAAATCAATAGTCAATCAATGTCAAATTGCCAATACATTGGTTTCTATCTTGCATAATTAGTGCAGTTGTTTAGAGTTTTTAACTAAACTGAGACTAGATAATCAGTGTCTTTATAATGTGTACTTTGATTGGGAGTGCCATCATTCACATATTGTACAGTATTTCTGGTCTCCACATTTCTGCTTGAAAAATGCGAGTTTCATTTCGTGCACGCGCATATGAACGCAACACACGCGACGCGGTTATGTTTTCCGAGCTGCAGTAAACAAACACTGTTGTTGCACTTTGTCGTTTATCAAAAACAAAACGTAATAAATAATGGTATTTTACTCTCACTTTTGTCAGGCAAAAAGTGATGCAAGAGATGCACTGCCTGCCCAGATAGGTTAGCAAGACCAAAAACCATCAACTTTGCTGACATCAAACTAGAGAGGAGAGAACACATGTTTACCTGACCTGCTGGTCCCGCAATTCACTCTCATGTTTTTCTTCTTCCTCTTTTCGTGACGAGAAGGATAGTTTCGCTTCATTTTGTAATGGACTTCGTACACATTAATTAGCGCGCGACACGAGATGGAGGCGCGGCCTGAGTAATTTGCGGTGCCTTACCATACACACCGGTCGCGTGCAGTCTATGGTCGCGTGCGGCACTGCAGCCACGTAAACAGTTTGACTTTCACTTTCAGTGCCCGAATGGAAGTGAATGAGGCTTTGCGATTTTTATATTATTTTTTTGTCTAGGCCTACGTGAAATTCTCCATTGTACGATTTTTTTTTTTCCTCGGAAGGGCAACCTGAGTCGAGAAGGGCATATGGGCAGTTGCCCGGGCAACCTGAGCAACCCCCCTGTGCACGTCCCTGGTTCCAAGCATCATTCAGTTCAATAACATGCATAGCATTGCATGGATATTTGCAAGGTCAATCTCATATAACACAAACAACATTAAGGAGAGAAAGACAGAGATGGAAAGGGGTTAGGACGGGACCGAAAGAGAGAGAGAGAGAGTTTGCGTGTGTTGGTGCGGGGATCATCCTCATTTGATTACAAGTCATGATCCTCTTGCTAGGAGTCAGCTGGTCTGGAGTCAGCAGTATTATGAAAGCATGGCTGTGCATTTGGCTCGGGCCTGCTCGCACATGTGCAACTCTGATTTTGATAAATCAATCAGTGCTGAGACACTTGGAAATATTAAACACTTATATTGGCATGCAAATATGAAGCTTAAGCATTGACCAACGAGCTCCCGCTGTGACAATACAGACGCCCCACTGAGGAACATTGGAGACCTTCATGCATCAAAGTCATTTCTCCACATGCACGAACTTTGATTTAAGTAAACTGAAATATACAGCATGAACTCACATTAAGATTGAGAATTTGCAGTGACAGTAGGCAATTGAAGTGTTTCATCTCAGTAATAAAATCTGCCCTTTAAACACATAACACATTTGACATACAGTATGCATAACATCACAAGAGCTGTAAAAATAAAATGCTTTTTTATCCCTCACAGCCATGTTTTTATTCCTGCTCCAGAATGAGCAGTAGCTATTAACAAAGTGATTTGGTGCAGTTATAATGAGTTAGTGCTGTTTAATGGCAACCAAAATTTGCATACAATGTTTAAAAAAATAAAATAATAATAATAATATTTTTATATAAAAAAAATTTACGCAGGCGTTTTGTGGCTGTGGTTACAAGAGGTAAAAACGATATAAATACTGTTCGTTTTCTCACACAAACCGCTCGTTTTGTGTCTTAGCCCATCAATGTGTACTCACATTTACGAGTCATTAAATCATGTTTAATTTGGACTTCTCTGTGCATGCTCTTTGAGGTGGTGACCATAGACCTGCATTATATGACAGACAACAATGGTTTGACCTAAAAATATCAAAATTGAAACTACTGCGGAAACAAAGACACCTACATCTTGGATGCCCTTGAGGTAAGCTAAAACATGCCAAAAATTAATTTCAAAGTGAACTATCCCTTTAAGCAGGTTTTCTTGGTAAAATGGGCCAAAAGAAATTTAATTTACATTGAAAAGTTCAAAATTGTTAAATGCCCATGCGAAGGATGCAATGTTATAGGAATGTATATAATAATTTAAACGAAAAAAGGGTGGAACTAAGAATACAACTCAATCAACTAGCACAGAAACACTGTACAGTAGATGATGACATGAGATACTGTGTGTATCATGAAAGCAGTCACAGGACTGAACTCTATCTGTGTTGGTTCAATGCCACTGACAGAGGTGACCCTGTCACAACACTCTGCCTCTTTAATTAGTGTGAGCACCCTGAGGATGTGCTGATTACTCCTTTCATTACAACCACTAAAAGCTGAAAAGCAAATGGGTGACGATTATCTGCTCGTGTTGATGTCAGGCTGTGAACTAATCACTGCTAAAATCAATTGATACAGCACGGATAGGACAAAAATATGCTAAATATGCAAATATCTGACTGCAAAATGCATAAAGTGATTCATTCAAGTAGGATGTGTTCTGAATCAACATCCCAGTTGGTCGTTTACATTATTATCAGCTAAACAGATTTTAAGGTTAGGTTTAATGTAAGTATTAAGTCCAGGGGGTCAGTTTTGGCCGGTTAGCATATAGTCTACTGGTAAACGTTTTACTCCATTTACTGAACCCAAGCTTTTGAACAGAGGTGCCAATGCCAGACTGATCTCATGAAGTAGCGTGTGACACGCCAATTCGTATTTCCATTTTTGGCGTGCTATCAAGACGCATAATTGCTTTTCAGCGTGTTTATGAACGCCGTTGACTTAACCCTTGTGCATCAATTTAAAAAAGTTACACATAGGTAAAAAGAGGACAAAAATGTCCATGTCAAAAAACTGTCATAAAAACGTGGCGCTTTGGAGCACAGACTTAAGTTTGGTATCATTTTAAAGAAGACCCTTTGCAGATTATTGCTGAAGTAAAAAAATAATAATAAAAAGTAAATCCAAAAAAAAGTTATATAGGTATAAGTTTATGAAAATTATTTATAAAAAATATTTTATATAAAATATATATATTTTTAAATCAGGTTGAACTCAAAACTGCAAAAAAATCAAAGCCATAAATCTAAATAGGTTGTGTTCCAAATTTGAGGATGATATCTCAAAAAATGAGCTTTCGGTAACAGTTTGTTTGGGCGTAGTAACATATTTTCCCCATTGGGTGCCAGCAAAACCCCACTGGAGCTCACAGTGATTGGATTGGAATTTGCAGTTTTTCTCTCTCAGTATTACAAACACACACATGCGCACACACACACACACACACACACACACACACACATATTTTTTTATAACACACATACTAACCACACTCTGACATCCATACCAACACACCCACACAAATATTGTTGCATAATTTATCCAGTTGGCTCTGTAGTATGCCGAAGTAGAAAACAGGAATAAAGCGATATTTGTTTTATTGGCCAAACTTTAAAAAAAAATGGCAACATCTGATAAAAAATAGTTAAAAATAAAATTTTGAAGCCTTGCCATAAGAATGAAAGCCTCTTAACAAAGATTGCATAATTTTATAGTTAACTGAACCGGGGATTAAAAATGGCAGTTTTAATGGGTTTCAATGGGGACATTTTTGTCCAAAAGGCGGTGAGAGGGAGTATTTTTTGTACCTAATGCAAAACATATTTTTTTTAAGAAAATGACGTGAAATAGTAAAATTCCAATAAAAATACACACCTGTGCCACGTTTTTTGCAGTTAGCATTAACACAGGCAAAGTGTTAAAAAAAACAAAACTGAAAAGAACAAAAATGTCCATAAGGATGCACAAGGGTTAACGTTACATGACTTACCTCAACCCCGTCGCTAAACCTAACCGTCATTGGGGTTAATGGCATTTATGACTGGAGATTTGACGTCGTGTACAGACACGCGGACGTTAATGGCGTAGACATACACGCAAACACGCGGATTGACTCGAAAGCGGCGTGTATGTTTACGCAAAAGTCATGATGTCATGTTGCAATTGCAAATATTTCTGATGTTTGAAAGCTCTTGTATCATTGGAGCTCTTGCATTATGAAAACTTGCATCAAACAATACGTTAACAACAATAGCCTACAAGATGATATTCCAGGTACATTAGCTACATAGCTAAATGCAGTGCGCTTACCGACAATGGAGTTATTGTGCAAACTCTAAACAGGAATGAGGCACAAGTGTTCAGGTGGTGTGTGTAGCACTACACAAAAGGCACAACCTTCAGATATGTTCTCCTATAAAGAGCGAATGAGACTAACACATCAGCTGGCTACTCAGCGAGGGGGAGGAGTGTCAAGGACAAAATAAAAATCCATCTCTGCAACCTTGAGCTGCTGTTTTTGGCCAATTAAAGCAGCCCTTTGGCTCTATTCCGACATGGCTTACTGTACACTGCTGCTGTGAGACTGAGGGTGTGAAAAGTGTTATGGCATCATTCTGATGATGAAATATGAAATTATGGGATTGAACTGAAGTGTTTTACTGGCCGAATGAACACCACCTCACTAGGAAGGGTACCGATGAGATCAGCGTAATACAAGCTGTTTCACATGCGCTTTCAGCAGAACACGTATGTATGCACTGTCATGACTTGGGATTTGCTTACTACCGGGCTATAGAGAAGATCGGGGCTAGTTGGCACAGGGGCAAAAGTACTTTTGAGAATGAATTTCTTTTAGCAGTGGTTTTGTATTTTATATTCAGACACATCATGAGTTAAGCTCTTTTAAACCAACTGTTTTAAATGTATTGGAGCAAGTTGTAAAACTTTTACAGCCTATGGATGAATTTGCCTATTTGTGACAATATTTTATATTATTCTTCTCAAATCAGTGTTAATTTCTATTGTGACAACATACCCCGTCCCCACAATTATTGGAATTTATTCCCTGTGTACATTGTTTGCGAAACTGTTCTTACATAAATTGTCGCTTTCAATTACGTGCAACAATTTATGCAAGAATGGATTAATGAATTATTAACACAAATTTGTTCTGCATGTGTTTTATGAATGAGGCCTAATGTGTGTTAAATGAAAAGTAGCTTTTTTTTTCTCTCTTCAAGAATGGTGAAATATTCCAATACTGTTAAATTGACTATCAAAAATAAACCTATAGCATGAGAAATATACACTTGAAGTGACAACTTTCCCTTACAGTATAAAATAAAGTCAATACATTGCACATACATTTGTTTTTATATATGAAATGCACGGTAAATCTGTGTTTAAAGTGTCTTTTAGTAAAGCAAATACTTTTGCACCTTTACCTTTAACAATTTGTGAAAACTCCATGATTAAATAAAGGAAGGCAAAGGTCGAGCTTCATAATAGATGACTTCAACCAGTCAATACTCACCACAGAGGATCTTTATCAACTGTGCAAATTACTTCTCATGTCTAAACAATTTAATATATGTCACAGACACGTGATAGCCAAATATGTGCATAGTGTGTCTCCTCACACCTTCATATTATCACACTGTTACATTCATCTTGAGCGGACAGCCAATTCCACTGGGTAATTTCTAAATGATGTATTACACAGAGCTACAGTCTCATGGGTCTCCATTAAATATCAAAGTGGGCACGGCACCTGTCATACCATCAACAGCACTCCAAATGACTTAAATGATGCCGACGCGGGGGACTTCAAATGAAGAACAATCATGGCGGACTATAACAACTATGCTACTTCAAAAAGGCCTAGGGTAATGAACGTTTTCATAGGGTTCATTTGATGGACACCTCAGATTGGACTAATCACCATAAATCTGCTGTTTGCCAGATTTCAAATATTATATATTTCCAGGGGGCCAGGAACCTGACATTGAGATGAATGGGAATGCTTTTGCTAACGGATCACTTTCTCCAGGTATTATACACCTCCCCGATCAAAACCTTCATAGCGACTATCCTGATTCCAAAAGCAGCAAATCCATTTCATGTTTTTAAGAGCTCTAAAAAAGATGTACTGTATCTAACAAAAATATTTATAAATAGGAACAAACTATTAAAATTGTGGCCAACAAGATAACGCAATTAATAATTTCAATGTCATTCATATTTTCATCAAATTGCTGGTTTTATAATTTTACACAATTTTGTCTAAAGAAATTAAAAATAACACTAAAAAAATAAAATCGATCATTTTAAATGCTACAAGTGAATTTCGGCATTGCACCATTAATGCACAGTGAGAAAAATGGATATAAATGTTGAGACTTGCTAAAGCTTTAATGAATGTAAACACATAATTCAACAGGAAGTAGAAAATCGGTTAGTCAGTTGAACCCGTTGTGAATCTTGGGAAATAGGACGGGTCAGAGAATGTCGGGCTCTGGACGGGTGCAGAAAAAGGTGGATATGCGCATTGCGCGTGAGTGCGTCTTTGAAAACAGCGCGAATGACGTTACATTTGTGTGCGTCATTGAAAACAGCGCCAGAGAAACGTGGGCGCCGTCATCTTTAGAATATTGTCTTCGAACTTCCGTTTTTGCGGTCGCTCTGTATATTTCTATGGCATCGCTGTCCAGGAGTAATTAGCTGGTGAAGTGGATTTACTTATATTGTAGAGTTAACAAAAGTTATCCTGAGCATTGTAATGTTTATCATTGTAAAGCAGATGTCTTAACAAATGTCAACCGGGAATTTTGTTTACGAGCAGTTCACATACCTATGCAAGATCGTGAAAATACAGACCGGAAGTCAAAAGACAAGCGCAGAGCTGAAAAGGGCGGGGTGATTAAACTGGCTGTTGATATCAGAGTCTAGGAAATCATGCCAGGCCACCACATCCTCTTGGTCATGCGTCATAACAGCTTCAGGACAGGGAAGCTCATCCTTATTCCACGGTTTCATATTGACTCACGGGCCGGCCTTGAGAATCTTCTGAAGCTAATAGAGAGTTTATTGAGAGCTGCTCCTTTAGCTTGTATTTAGGTGACTACAATGTCACCTTCGCTACTTTATGTCTAGGGAAAGAGAGGCAGAAGAGCAGTTAACATGACTTGACCAATCTCTTGGGATCCTTGAAAATTATGATAATTAGGACCCCAACAGGGAATAGAACATTTTCAGACTTGCAAGTTAAAAACTGGAAATATTTTACCTCCGATAACGAGTTCCATGCTCACACTTCCATACTGTCTGATGATCAGGTCCAAAATTAACAATTGCCAAAGGCCAAATGTGAGTAATGTGAGTGTTTTGGTGAGTAAACAAAAATAGCTAGTGACAACAAGTGTATAAGTAGCTCATGCCACAGAAACATTGAAATTAACTAGTGAAATTCAGAAGTTAATTAAAATGATGAAAAACAGGAAATCGTGATCAGTTACAGAACATCATTGTAACCCTTCTTTCCTCAGTAATATTCATTTGTAATGTCTCTCAGGTATCTATCTTTCTACATTCGTTCTTGCTCTTGCTATAGTGTTGCAGTAATTATGACAATACTGTTAAGCTGAATGCTAAAGAAAGCACTGTTTTGGTCTGGTCAAAAACAGTGTCAGTGTCTCATATTAGGGTCTTATTGCACCTTGTTTGCTAATAATATATTGAATGTGATCTAGAGTAGACAGACAGTTAAAGTACTGAGAGCCGCTTTAAATAGAAAGATAAGGTCCTTCTCAGATTATCCTTCAGATGCTATCTCAAGGAGTATTCACAATAGAAGCAAAAACTGTCTGCCCTGCTTTGTAGATACGAGTGCTCCCGAGTCTGTCAAAGATGAGAAATTAATCTCTCCAATTTCCGGTGAATGCAGCAATTTATCTCAATTTTCTTCAGGTCTGTGACAACACTAGACTCTGCTGTCACACTCAAAAGATTAAATTCCTCCAGTCCTCATGAAACAGTTAGCCTACTATTTGTCATTTAGGAGACTTTATAAATTAAAAACAGACATTAAACATAAATATATGGTGTATAGTTTTTAAAAACCCAAACGTTTAATTTTTAATTTATTTTAATGTATTAATTTATTTAATTTAACTTTTTAATTATTTTTTTTTAAATGTGGTTTGAAAAATGTATAAAAAAAACAGTAACCATACCATTTGTTTAATTTAATTAAACTTTTTAATTTATTTAAAAAAAAAATGGTGGTTTTAAAAATGTTTTTAAAAAAAACAAAACAAAAAAACAATTAGCATTGCCTACCATCTGTATGCTAACATAAAATAGTTAGCTTACCATTTGTCGTTTGGGAAACTTTATAAACTAAACAGACATTAAGCATAAATATATAATGTGAACAAATGAGTTTAAATGATCAATAACCCAAACGTTTAATTTTTAATTTATTTAAATTATTAATTTATTAAATTTACTTTTTAATTTATTTTTTAAAACAATGGTGGCTGACTAATTGAAATGGATATTTTGACAGATTTTAGAATAATGTAAATGTCTTTATGTATGCTAATTCTTTTCTCTCATTTGATCGAAATTCATTTTAACGAAACTAAAAACTTAAAAAAGACAGCATACTGTGAACCACGATGTTGTTAATCGATGGTAAAACTGAAATTAATTCTGTTTAACAGCGGAATTGGTGGAATATCGAACAGAAAATCGTAACGAAAGAGTAAAACGCACCAAAAGAGTTCTTTAGTCCGATTTTCAAATGCTTTTTTGGTTCAAATCAAAGTTTGTGTGTTGTAACTCATCTTGTAGACCCGTAGCTGATTGACTTAGTTCATAGCTAATACAGTAACTCTTTTACAAGAAAATGAATGAAAAAAATACTTGGTTCCGTATTAATAAAAAATTACGGAACCATTGCCGCTGAGAAAGTGGACAGGAGCTAATGCATAATTTCTTATCATTTTTACTGTCATAATTGATTATATCGTAAAATGTGATATCATGATATGAAGTCACAATTGTGAGAAATAACATTTGCAATTTTGATATATAACCGTGCAATAACAAGAATAAAGTACAATAAAAATAAAGTAATTTTGAGAACAGGCTTTTACAAAGCAGACTAAAATTGCCATGAATATTATAAAAATCCCTTTTGATAACTATGCAAAACCATGGGTTACAACAACAAAGGAATGACATGTAGAGATTCTGTGCTTATTAACATCCAACAAATTCTAATTAACCAGTTTCTTTTGATGTGGAATTAATTCCAAGCATCCCACATGATCTCTACGCAGTGCAGTCGAGTCATCTGAAGTGCATCAGGCCTTTTGTCTGATTCATGGCATTGATGTTGACTGAGTAAAATAGCAAGAAAAAGACTCACCTGAATTGAAGAATAGTTCCTTTTTCTTCTTCTTTAGAAAAACGAATCCTCAATTAGCAAATGCAAAAAACAAAAAAAACAAATCATGATTGCATCATCAGATAAGCATTTAGGGGTTGCTTGACAGAGGTTAACATTTCCAGGTCACATTGTATTTTTAGCCTCATGCTTTCATGTTAGTCCAGAATGTTTACAATAGATGACGTCTTTCTGAGAAAAGCTCTGCTGAGGGTGATGTTTGATGTCCTGCTGAAACGAGGCTGAAATGACAGTAAAACGTGCGTGAGCTCGGGGAATCTTTCAGACTTCCTTCGCTTGTTTGGAGCAAAACCACTCAATTGACATCAGAGTTCAGTGATAAATCCATGTTCCCATGGAAACTTCATGCTATTTTTGGGCCTGTGAGTCGAGCTCTATAATAGACATTTGCATATTCATGTCTGGACAAAGAGAGAAAAGATGCTCAAAGTGTTTATCATCAGCCGTGAGCTCTGATTCAATAGCTGCTCGTATCATAATTAGGTGCCATTAATACTGGGAATAATCTGGCATCTTAAAGGACACTTTAGCTCAAAGACAGGTAGTGTTACAGCTTTCACAAAGATTAAAAAGCAGCTGGTGCAATTTATATGAGGCTTATCTCAAAGTAATTGGTCTCATATCTTCATATCAAAGAGTAGCTAACACTGAAATCAGTTGCAGATATCAAGGCCGACTCACCAACCGAAATTAATATTATGACTGAATCTAAAATATTGTCTTGCACACATAAATAAAAAATATTTATAATATAATATTGTTTTTCTAAGATGTATTAATCACTTAAATTAGGGCAAAAAAAAAATTGTCTTGCACAAAAAAGGGTAACTAAACCCCTGGTCAGAGCCTGACTCCACCCACTGGCAATATTTGAAAAATGCTGGAAGAGTGGGCAGAGCCCAGTGGAGGGGGGGGGGGGGGGGGAAGTTAGCTGGTACTCTCTGACATCACAGAGTACCACACCATTTCACAAGATGTAAACAACACTGGTCCAGAAGCACTTCCTGTTTCAGTTTTTTTAACACGACATAAAAGCTTGGATAAAATACAACCAACAGAACATTTAAAACTGAATCAAAAAGTTAAACATCTTTAAGATGTTTTCTTTGCATGTGAAATAACGAAAACAGCTACAAACTGAAACAGGAAGTGTTTCTGGACCAGTGTTGTTTACATCTTGTGAAATGGTCTATAGGAAAATTCAACAGCAGTAGCCACCGTTGAAACTGAAGAGGGCAGGACTCAGACGTTTTTACACCATATATTGTTGAATTTAAACAATTTAAACCCAAATATCAAAATTACTCGAAACAATGTGCAGTATTAATAAAGACCCAGTATTACAGATCATTAAAGGGGTGGTATAATGCCCTTTTCACAAGATGTAAAATAAATCTCTGATGTTCCCAGAGTGTGTATGTGTAGTTTTAGCTAAAAATACCCAATGAAATCATACTCATCCACCCCTTTAAATAAAAAAAGTTGTTTTAGGGTTTAGTTACCCTTTAATATTTACTTCAAGTAATAATTATAATATTTTAATGCTATACAGAAATTTAAAACCGGTCTAAATATATTGTCTCAAAAATAAATAATAAAAAAAACCACCCAAGTATTATTTTTACATATATTAATAAATCCTAATCACTCAAAATGATAAAGTATTATTTTATTTTGATAATAATATTTTAATTATATTATAATGATGAAATAATATTTTAAATAATAATACAATGTTAAAAATGAAATAACTGAAAACCGACGATATTGTTCTGAAGATAGTGCCCTATAGAACATTGTCTTTGAACATTTCATTAATTAGTTAATAAAAAAGCAACCGCATATTAATTTTAACATTCATTTATAATAATAATTCAAAATCATGAATAATAATAATAATACTATAATAAAAATAAAGTATACAATAAAAATAATAACATTCTAATTTATTTAACATTATATTACATATGCATCAACAGACAGAGACATCAACAGTGCAGGAGATGTGCTATTGTTTCATCACATACAACCTGATTAAATACAGACATTTCACCTCAGTACAATACATCTCACATTTCAACATTAGCATGGACCAGCGTATCAAGTTAATGTTGCGATATATGGGCTATTATGTTAAGAGGCGTCTGGAGTAATGATCGACTGTGTTATATCACCAGAGTTAATGACACTGCTTTAACTGTCGGGTGGGTTGATGCTAATTTGGGCTGGTATTTTTAAATCATCCGAGGGTGGTGGTAAAGCTCTGAGGGATATGATCGGAGAGCGATGCCGTTATTCACAGATAATTCTTGAATAAAGGCTCTGGCCGAGGGCTTTTAGAGCAAGAACTTCTCCATCTGTCAGTCGTAATCCTCATCTTTTCCTGCATCTACCCAGCAGCCTCTAGTTCAACCAGGGCCAGGCGTGCAGAATGCGGCAGATAACTACAGCCTCCGAAAAAACAATCCGTGTCCATTTGTCTTATTCATGTGGTTTAAGAGCCAATAGACGTGATCTCCTTAATCCAACCAGGTTCATTTACAGGGATTTGATTATGAGAGCACTTTCTGCTGTTCTGAGTGCATTTAAAACTTACAATTGTATATAGGTTTGATGATGCAGACAAATAAATACTCCCTGCAGTTTAAAAAATATCAAGCCAGCCTATAGGTTTTTTGAGCATTGGCAATAGTAGTTAAGATCTTATTAAGATCACGAAGGTCACAAGAGAACTGGCGAGGAAAAGATCAATAACAGTGTCTGTTTTTCAAATTGTTCTCATCATGAATGGATGAGATGCGACAGGTCTATATTTGATTTGAAGATGACAGACAACTCTTTGGAGAGCAGACTGTGCAATGTCACACCATCGTGAGCGTACACCCATCGCTCCCCCGTCCAATCGTAGCGCTTAGGACCACTGAGAAAGAAAACATGCAGAAATGTCTGATGAAGCTGAAAACTGAACATATCTGTGCACATTATATCACACTGTTAATATGTAATTCAAGATAAAGAATAAAAAATACAGACACTAAGTAATACAAAGTGAAACATGTTATCAAGAAATTTGCTGACTTAATTCTTATTCTTTTACATAAGACAGATTAAACACAGTTAAGCATTACATACGAACATCAACAAATGACTATCTAACCTGGTCGGCGACGAAAGCCAAATCTGTCTGTTGGGTGTCTGTTTGTTGATAACGTATGTGCCGTGGTCAGAGCCAATTTTCACCGTCAGCACACCACTCTGTTAACACATTTAACACGCATGTAAATGTATGAGAGCTTCAGTCTGTGGCTATAACACTGAAACAAGAAGCTTTGACAGGGAGAACAACCTGAAAGAGATTTTTTTTTTTTTTTTACAAATATTTAACTTATCATAATTGCAAAATAGGCAAGGCAAGGCAGGGGTGCACTTATTTGTTTCTCATGTCTGTAGTAGACATTTTTTTAAATAAAATGTTTTTAATTAATTATAAATCACTTTCATCCATTATACTTTCATATAGTATCAATATGCCAACATTTTTTTTGTTATCAAATTTTTATTGTTTAAACATACAAAATTACGAAGACAATCAGTCATTACCCCAGTAAAAAAGAAAAGAAATATATACAATAATAATAATAGTACATAATATATATATATATATATAAAATAAATCAATAATAAGGATATATATATATATATATATATATATATATATATATATATATATATATATATATATATATATTAGCAAGGGTACTATACCAGAAGGATAATAAAGATACAGGAAAAAATAAAGGAATAAAAATAAAAAAAATAATATAATATAATATGCCAACATTTAAAATAGATAAATAAAACAGAGATAAATAAATCAACAAATGCACAAGGTGTACTATTTTCCCCCCCACAAATTATCCTAAATAAACAAGAAAAGAAAAAGAAAAATACGCAAACCTAAAAAAAAACAACAACAAAAAAACTGATCAATTAAACCACAAACTATTTGTACCATAAAACCGATGCCTAAAACAAGAACATGTAAATGAAACAACCTCTGAAAAGATGATCTATATGTGTGAATGTACAGTCAGATCCGAGGCCAAGCATTGGGAACATGCCTCATTTTTTTCCAACAAAACCTTGGCTTGCAGCCGCCCGAATGTTTGATGTAAAGGGTTGTGGTATCATTATATCAATTGTAGCAACGGAGTCAGTGAGCAAAAAGAGAATTTTCTGAATCAAATTTCAGGAGACAGCTGCACTGTTGAAAACACCAGCACAGTGTTTGCCGGCTGCATGGAGGTGTAAAAACAAGCTGCTTAGAACAAGTAGCTGACAGGAAGCTCACCGCCTGACATTTATCCAGCCAGAGGAGAGCTAGGAGCGTGAATGACCAATCAATCTGTCAGCAGGGCCTGCTGGCCACCCGCCAGATGCTTAAATGGAACGAGTGCAAGGACTTAATCATTCACTGGGTTCAAGAAAGATCTTTGTAAAAAAAAAAAATCAAATAAATTATATATATATATATATATATGTGTGTGTGTGTGTGTGTGTGTGTGTGTGCTTGTGTGTAGAATGATTGGAAGTTACATTAGTCTCTTACAATAACATACTAAAAGCTCAGTGTTTGTAGCCTTCATAAATCCTGCAGGAAATATGCATTTTTCACTGCAAAGTGCACCAACAAAGGCTGCAGCACAAAAAGCAGCTTTTTGGCTGTGAACTCTTAACAGGAGTTGTGTGGGAGCACTCAACAACAATAACACTCAAGCAAACCTCTTTTCTATAAAAGAAGAAAAGATTCAATCATAAAAGTTTTAGGACACCATTTCACCGTACAGAGCAACAACCTAATTGCAATGTTTCACAAAAAGGATGGGGATGTAAAGGTTAGACAAATTGGGTCACATGACAAGTAAAGACTGGAAACACCAACTCAATTCATTTTAATTAAATTAATAGTTCTTGAATTATTTTTTATCTTGCAATTTTTATTTATTTATTTTTTTTGGTAAAGGCAATGGTCTAAATTGTGTCTGTATATGTTTTTTATTTGGTTAATTTAAAATCAATTCATTTGTCTACCCTGTTATTTTCTCACTGAAGATTCAATTCAATCAAGAATCAGATGCAATCCATTGAAAACAGCATTTCTTGTTTCAAATCATTTTAAACCAACATTGACCCCTACTGGACATCTAGGCAAAACAGACTTTTCTTAAAATTGAGATGTAATAGCACTGTAGGCATTGATTTAACATGTTAGGATGTGAGAATAAGGGCATGTGTACTTACAGAAAAGACAACGTCATAGTCCATTCCAGTGAAGTCCTCATCTGTGAGGTCTTCAAAATAATCTGATAATGCGTCCATTGTCTCATCTGCTAGTCTCTCATAGTCAGTCTCTGTTAGTTCTCTATACAAAACAATTACTTTGTAAAATACAAATAGTATGTGATGTGCATGTGATGCTAATGTATAAATAATATATGAGAAGGTAACACTTTATAATAAGGTCCCATTAGTTAACGTTAGTTAAAGGGATTGTTTGTCTAAAAATGAATATGTTGTATGATGAATCCAAACCTGTATGAGTTTCTGACTTCTGTTGAACACAAAAGATATTCTGAAGAATGTTGGTAATCAAACAGTTGACAGTAGTCATTAACTTCCATAGTAGGGGAAAAAAAATACTATGGAAGTAAATGGAGACCAGCAACTGTTTGATTACCAATACCAACATTCTTCAGAAAATCTTCTTTTGTGTTCAACAGATAAAAGAAACACATTTGGAACAACATGAGGGTGAGCAAATAATGACAAAATTTTCATTTTTGGGTGAACTATCCCTTTAATGCATACCTAATATTAACAATGAGCAATACATTAGATAGAACTATTAAATGTTGGAATTAACATTAACCAAGATTGAGTTGAAATCTCAATCTTGAAAAGTAAATGTTGTAAATAACATTAACCAAGATTGATAAAGATTAGAAGTATTTTTTTTCACTATTAGTTCATATTAACTAATGTAGTTAACTAATGTTAACAAATGAAACCTTATTGTAAAGTGTTACCAATGGGAAAAAAAGTTTTTATTAATAGTTAAATAAAAATAGAAAATAGTAGTAGTATAATAGTATTTTAAGAACTTTGCTGCTGATTTAAACTATTAAGACTTGTGTATTATTTGAATTTCAATATTAACAAATTTTATGTGGACAGAGAATTGGAGGCTGACTTATGCCTAAAAATATTAAAAAAAAATTACAATCTTACACACTAAAATACAACTGTAATATAAAATAGCTTTTGAATAAAAATTTAATTAATATAAACATTTTTGATGGACAACAATCATACAAAAAAACTCACTTCAACACAGTGATAAATCATAAACAGCAGTATCTTACAGTTTTTCTCAGTCGCTTTGGTACATTTCTCGAATCATCCTCGACATTTGTAAAACAGTAAGTGCATTTCTCAAAACAATTCGTACAAATAGCAAAACACCATGGATTTCCTGCAAAAGCCATTCTCTCTTGCTCAAAATCCTTAGTTCATCTCTCAAAAGTAAATATCTGTCAATGAACATGTCAGTACCATCAGAATGTCCTTGTGTCATTGTGTACGGATAAGACAAGTCAAATTGCTTATTCATGTAGTCAATATAACAGTGTACTCTGAAGGGATGTTCTGATGTAAATAGTGGCTAAAGTTTTGATGAAAATTATTGTAAAAAGTAGGTTACGCCTTAGTCTATGTGGGAGTTTGATTGCAAGAGTGGACAAGATTCACATTTACGTTTTTACTGTTTGTACTGTAATATTTGACAAACCATGTCATTGCAATACAGAAAGGGAAAGACCACTGCATAGCACAAAGAAAAAAATAAATGTGAACAGGCCAGATTTAGAAAAAAAGTCTAATGGAAATGTATAGAAATATGCTTGATTATGACAACTTGTTCAACCATTTTGCATGTAAAGACTTACGCTGAACTAATGCCTAAATGTTGTGAGGGGTGAGACTATTCAACAGAGACCCAAAATAATACATTTTGATCAACATGACATAAGCAATTGATAATGTAGGAAACAGCAGAGAATTGTACTTTATCATTTGCATGGATGTACAAACGCATTTGACACTTGTTCAAAGAAATGAGAAACTGCTTTTTTGATGTGCACAAGTAACACAATTATGTGAAGATTGAACAGGTAGTTTTGAGAAATTCAATTCTGATCTAAGAAATGTATCAAAGCGCCTGAGAAAAACTGTAATGAATAATCAAAGTAAAAGGATTGCAAATATTGTGCTCTATGAGTCAGTGAGTAATTATTACAAGATTACACTTTTCACTCAGAACAATATTTACCTCAACTGAGGTGCGTTTTCTTCTCCAAGAGGTGCACTTGAATGAAGTTCTCTTCTCTTCAGACTGCCATCAAACCACTTTATCAGAAAAGAATAGATGGATATGACAGAAGGTAATTTAAAACTTTATACATTTTTATACTTGATTTAGAAATGTTGATTTTAAAAAAGGGTCTGAGTCCTTTACCTGTGTACGTCCTTCCCATACACTGGTCCTTGTGACTGTCTTTGCTGAAGAATCACTCATAAATTTGCCACCTCCACATATTGACTAAAATCAAATGGGTCATAAACAAAACAGAGATTTTAAGCTAAAATATTTTTCGGACAACTAAAACACAAACAGTTACACGTATTTAAGTAATCCAAATTGGACAAATTTTCAGCATGAATGAAGTATCAAGTAGCCTAATTAGACTGAAAGTACTGAACTTCAGGTTTCATGTTTGATATTTCAAAATGCCAAAAAACAAAACAAAAAAACACGTCCTAGTCAGTTACGTCACGTCCTAACACAGTATAATACACGAATAAGAGACATTCACGACAAATAATGCAATATAATAGGAGACATTGGCAATACAGTCATGCTAGTGGTAGCATGCCGGAATGTTTGTTTTAAACTCACTTCAAGTCCACTGCTCATTGTTGATAGTCTGGAGGTTTGTTGGTGGCATTTCCATCTGGAGCTCAAATTTAGAAGATACAGAGCACGACACGTAATACTTAACCTTGACATAGCTTCAAAAAGGATACAAGTGAGTATCTGGCCAGTCTGATTGCATATGCACGCATTCTTTGACTGTCATAGATACATTTCAAAATACAAGTCCCAACTAAATAAAAGTCAGTTTATTCAGGAAGAGTTTCGTTCTTTTCAAATCTCTTTTTAAAGTTTTCTTTTAAAAGTGGAAATACTTTTTTTTAAGTATTAATTATTATTATTATTAATAATAATAAAATGTTTAATTAATACTGCCTTTACGTGCAATCAGAATAATTGTAAATAGCCTAGAATAGTTTCCTATATTGAACTCCCTCAAGTCAAAATTTGAATGCGACGAGCTTTAGAGGTGGGAAGTAGGCTTCATCATTTATATAGCGCAATTTCCATAGCTCAAAGACGCTTTATAAACACAGGCTACAACAAGAAAAGAGTTCAACAATTAAATAATAAAAATTGTAATAGTAGTGCAAGAATAATACATAGACAAAAGAAAGGCATTGCAACAGGGTAGCAAAGAAAAAAAAAATCCAGAACAACACGTATGATATATCTCAGTTAATACAAAAAGGTTAATACAAACGAATTACGGATTATCCAGCGATGCCCTGACCATACCCACTTCAAACCAGTAGATGGCATTGACTGCTCACATTGAGAGCGTGGCGGTATTGTGGGAATGAAAGATGTTTCTCTAAAGTGCAGGAGGAGGCGGAGACTCGCTGCCGTATGACTTTACTCGCCTTCGATAACGATTCCCATAAAGTACTGGGGCATTCACTGACTGCACTTCCATCTAGTGAGAGAAATATTACAGGCTCTAGGAATATCAGTGTGCACTCAACCTCTCTCTCTCTCTCTCTCTCTCTCTCTGAAAACAAGATATACCCCCACCTTAGAAGACATATAAAGGTAAGATATTTAAAAAATAATGTTTATTGCGACGTAACCTGTCTGAACCTGTCAGATGGACATACACCTGTACCTGCTACCAGTTCACCGGTGTGTTCTTCTGCTCTCGTGTAGGCAAGACGTCATATGTGACATATTAATGTGTTGAATTAAATGAAATATTTTAGCTATGCATTATAGGAAAAAACTTTAAGCAACGTATTAGCCCAATTAAAATAATTTAGGACACATTATAAACTCAAATGTTATCTTGTTGTATTTGTTCCTTGCAAAATCATGACATGACAGACTATGTTTACATTTCAAGTATTTTTTAGAGTGTAAAAAATAAAATAAAAATAATGACGTAATTTTATCCCAGGGAAGTGGTTTCTTAGAAATATTCAGAGATTTTGATGTCGAGTCGACTAGCTGTTTGTCTACTGGTGAACGTGATTTCACATACAAAGAAAAAAAAAATAGTTACTGGAACAACATTATAATCACCCAATGAGATTTGAGGGTCAAGTTTAGGCTTACAACCAGGGTTAGGAGCTTCTACATCAATGTTATTTATTTAAATTTTAAGGATAAGTTATGATTTGGGTTAGGTTTAGTGGTAAGGATATATCCTTATATATATGACTAAATTTTCAGACTGGATCTAGATCCAGTAACATTAGTTGGCAAAATCACAGAGACCTGCGATCCACAGACAACAATTTTGGAAATCATTTAATGCTGTTTTTAAAACATGTTTGCATGTTTTTAATAATCTTTCAAGTGTTCGTTATTGAAAAATCACATATAAACACATTCAAGTAGGGGAGATCTGGGATAGTGTATTGGCACAAAAGGTTAATCAATGTTCAGTGAACTGTATAATTGATCTTTGAGCAATAACAGTGAATATTGTAAATAGCCTTTTTTTTTTATTCAGCAACTTCACAGTGATTACAGGAAAAAGATGCATTTCGGCTGTTTTTCAGTAGTTTTGTAGTCAAGTCTTTAAGGTAGACTATATGCATACACAGAAAATGTATAGGTCTCATCATATTGATTTATTTTTTTATAATGTCAGTGGTATAGTACACAATAACTACATATTTACTGTATGTTATTTGTGAATATCCAGATTAATCTGGTCCTATTACTGAAATGTACTGTGTGTTATGAGAAAAGTCATATATTGAATTTCTATTGCCTACTGTATATTTTACCGGATCAAATAAGGTTATGAGAAAAGAATTATAACTTTGATCCATGTTGAAAATAACCCTGACTGGACAGTTGTTTAGACAAGCTTTGTACCTGGAGGCACAAAATCACATGACAGCCAAGAACAATGAGAGGAAGAAGAAATATTCCTCTAGTGTGTGTGGTTGCGAAGCTCAGTGTCTCTTGTTCAGATCCTTTTCCAGGTGCTTGTTTGCAAAAGCGTTCTGCAGCAGTACTGAATTGCATAAATCTGGATCAGATGTTTGCACTTTTGTGCAAAATAGCCTGGTAGCAACTTATGAGATATGTTCAGAAAATAATATTAACATAACAGTCTCACTATTTCTGCAGTCGATGTATGTATACTGTCCATAGAAAGCAGAAAGAGGTCAAGGTTTGTGTAGTATTAGTAATAATAATAATTCATTGTATTTTACGACTCACTTTATTTATGACTCACCATTTGTCTGACTAAAGTTTTATTTTTTACACAAAACTGAATAAAAAATAGCCTATTTGATTACTGCATGCCGCCACTCATGTGCAACATGATGAAGTTGTACTTCATGTTCTTTTTGATACACAAGTTTTATCTGTATCCCAGTGCTCTGTAAGATCAATAAGCCGCGCCATTTCATTTCATTTTAATCTTTCTGGGGCCTTTCAAAGCAGCAGCTGAATGATGAACAGCAGTCGTGACCGGCGGTCTCACTCCCATGCACATTTTTTTATTGCTCCCACAGTGGCATGCTACATTCCTCCCTAGGATTCAGACTGCAGACAGCCAATAGACAGACTGACCCTGACCAGTTTGACCACCTCTTATATAAGAAATAAGTTCTGTTTTATTTAACTAAGCTGCTCTTAGATCAGTGAAGAGCTGAGATGGATTGTGACATGCTCTTTTGACCTTGATGTGTAAAATACTTGTCCTTCTCCCTGGCTGGATTATGTCACCATCATCATTATTATACCTGTCCTGTAGTGGGGGATTTAATGGTGAACTTTTGACTAAAAGAAGTTTTGGTCACATGATATCAAGATTAGCGTGTGTTACTTGGATGTAGAGGACAGATTCTGAGTATGGGTGACTAGTTGGCCTTCATGTCACTTAGAGCCCGACCGATAAAGGATTTTGAAGGCCGATACCGATACAAATATTTTTGGGTTTTAAAATCCGATATTCTGATATATCGGCAGATTTTTTTTTTTTTTTCAGAAACGCGCATTAACAGATTTCCCTAACATAGTTATTTGTAGTTATTTATGAGTTTTAACTAAAATAATATGATAAAGCATTTTAAAAAGAAACTTGTTTATTTTATTGTCACAACAGAATGAGGAACATCAAAATATATTAAAGTTCTGATAAATAAAATAATAATTAGTCCCTACATTGCCTTATAAGCTACCTTATTATTACAATGTCAGCTTGCTTATCCATTTACCTGCACTTTTTAAATTCTTTCCATCAAGCTACATCAAACCATTTTCAATCATCAGTTGATGCCTGCCTTCTAAAACCTACTATTTAGCGATTCTAAATCCATTACAGAACAACAGTCTGCAACGCACACTTGGAGTCGTTGGATTTCACACACGTGTAAAAGAAAAGCTAACTTCTCTGCACAAGATATGTTTGATACTTTTTCTAAATGTTCATGTAAATGTCTAAATGTTTAAATGTAAATGTCTAAATGTTCACTCCTCGCAAGTCTAACTTACATTTTACAATGCAGGGACATGCTAGTTATAAATATAGTAATCATTACTTTATTTAGGCAGAAAAAGTTCATTGTGGTTGGTTTCCAAGCTCATTAATGTTAACATTAGCAGTCTTCCACTGATGATAGTGGTATTAGCTAGCTTTGTGGTTAGAGTCTATGATGAGCCATCATTTAGCAATGGATAACATCATACTGCAAATTGTAAAACATACATTTTCAATATAACAGGCCAAGGAGAGATGATTGAAGCGTGTTTCGTCCTTTTTTATTTTATTTTTGAAATATTAATTTATCGGCCATTATAACTGCCGATACCGATATTTTGGAAAATGCCTAATATCGGTCGGCCGATATATCGGTCTGGCTCTAATGTCACGTTACTTTTCTCCTTTTCCATCTCAAAACCTATTCTGCTCACAGGTGATGGGAGGATAGGGCATGCTCTTCCGCTTGTTGGAAGGTGTTTAAGATATTGTTTTTTGATGATTTTTTGCTTTTTAAAGTGGTTTCAGTTTAATATGTTGCAGTCTCATTTATTGATAACAAATAATATTGATGGTAATAAATAATATAATAATATTGGGCTTTTTTTTGAACATGTGGTTGCTTATTTGTCTTGCGAGAGTTGGCAACACTGCTTGTGTGAATAATGTTCTATATTTGGTGTTATATTGCTAGTACACATAGGACTGCAGCAGTGTTTGAATGTGCTTTACCGAGCGGTAAAAAGAGCATGAATTGCTCTGTTAAAGGTGCAATGTGTAACATTTTTGAGTATCTATTAACAGAAATGCAAAATGACATCCATAACTATGTTTTCAGTGGTGTATAAAGAACTTACTTAATTAACCGTAATGTTTTTATTACCTTAGAATGAAACATTTATGTCTACATAACCGCGGTAATCCCCTTCTATGAAGGTCGACATATTGTGACTTCATGTTTCTACTGTAGCCGAATGCGAACAAACAGCGTCCGTTTTCAGGCCTTCTCTCTTAGGTCTCTCCAACACGGAAAAACTTTTCCTAATATTAACAGGTTCTAAAGCTCATTACCCTTCTTTTACCAGTGATATTTATCTTTCTTTCGTCTCTCTTTCTACAGTCCTTCTTCAAATCTCCCTCTTGCTCACTCTCTCTCCTCCCTCATCACGAGTGGACACACCCCCTACTTCTGATTGGCTACAAGTGTGTTGTGGTGCTCGGCCTGATCCACTTTCAATAGCACTTCTCAAAAATTGCTTACTGCACCTTTAAGGCACCTTTACACAGTCTATAAGGCTAAGGTGATCAGGCTCTGTGTCGATTCATTTTATATTTTTAAATTATTTTAAAAGCTAAAATGATTTTTTAAAATTTTTTTATGTATAATATACCTTTGTTTAAAATAATTTCTGCCTTTTATTTATTTATTTATTTATTTCACACATACATCATCATTTTTTAAATACAAAATTACAATAGTAACAGGAAGGTTATTGTGTGAAAAGGGCAGCGGTAACCCCAGAGAAGCTAATAAAGCCATTAATACATCTGTGCAGCATTAAACAGTGTGAATGCAACTTTTTTGTATGCCACTTCAGATGCAGCATAAGTTGATCAGTTTTCAGCAAAGCAAGCAGTGTTACTTGATTCATTAGTATAGTGTAATGTGTATTCATTAGTGCAGTGTAGACCTGAGAAAACGAAAAGACTGCGATTTGCATAGGATTTCTTACTCTTTCACGTAGCTCTCACTGCTGAAGTTTATTGAGCCAGTGCTTTTGAATGGAAAATCAGCAGATGCAAATGAGTGTCAGCAAAAAAACACATTCACAGGATCGTGGTCATCTTTCTCTCTAAACCTGTGTGTAAGTCTCCCTTGAAGAATTGCATAACAAAACCTGTGATGACGCATAGCTGAGCCAAAGGTTGACGAGACGAGACGAGAACCTCTTTAGTCTGAACTACCACAATGTCACACTGTTCTTGAATATTAACTTGAGTTAATCGTGACTCCAGTACTAGCTGCAAAGGTTTTCATGAGGTTTTCATTTGACAAGTTATATAACCACGTTCCCTGAGGTTGTTTCAGCCTCTAGGCTATTTAGCAGGCGGTCATGATCACTTGTGTCTTGTGACATTTGTAAAAGCATAATGAAATGCATTCTTGAACGTTACTGACCTTGAATATGTCCTCTTTTATTTTCTATGTGATGATAATAGCTGAAAATTACTTTATGTTTTAGTGCATCTGTTAAAACTAGTGTAGATACTTACTGGAAATAGTAAAATAGGAGTGCGAAATAGTTCCAGATCCACTATAAGTCTCTCCATAATAAGACATGCAAAAGATGTTTACAATTCGAGACATATCATCACGATACTGAATTCACAACATGATATTATTACGATACTTCAAGTCTGGGAAAAGGTTAAGAAAAAATGCTAAATTTGACATTTGTGGGTTTAAATGAAAAGGCATGGACTTGGTGCTTGTAACCCAAGGACAATGGTGACATCAGAATAACAATATTCATGATTCTGAAGCTGAAAATACAGAACTATTTTAGACCAATATGCTTGCACTCTGTCACTGACTAGATATATAGGCAAAATAAATGTCAGGTAACACAAGATATTTTGGCATTATCACATGACCCACAAAGATTCCCCCACTGCATTATTATGCATTATAATCAACATTATATATAGTAGTTTAATGTAGTACTGACTCTAAAACTCTGAAAACTTGATTTTTTTCTCACACAGTAATTTTTATTTTGGGGGAAGAGTGATTACAGTGGGAGACTACAGACTACAGTGGGAGGGCAATACCACCCTGTCATGAAAAGCCTGTCAAACTTTATTTAAGACTGAACCAACATTCTCACATTCAGTGTTAAATGTTAGACAGCAATGCATGTTAGCTGTTTGGACGCATTGTTTGGGAAAGACGAACGGAACTGCAGGCCATGTTATTGATCTCACAGGTTTCATAATATAACAACAATGGAATCTAGACATGTATATCCTGTTCTTTTGATTTTCAAAAAAAGCTTCAATCGCCTCCAATGGCAACGTGTCCCCCACCAGGCAACAACAGGTTCCTGGAAAGGCTCTTATTGTCAAATAGTACAGTCTGAGGGAGTTATTAGTCTCCTGCATGGTAGGGGTTGGTCATGGGACCTTTTGTTTTAGTTACCATGTTATGAGTCTTACGATCAAACATCTCATATACCATATGCCTCTATAAGCAAATGCCCCCTAACAACCTGAGAGAACTTAATGTAATAATGTAAACATTATTACACCAGCCTTAAAGGTATAGCGGAGGATCTTTCCGAATTTTAGAGAAGACCCGCCCTCTCCAATTTTTAAAAAAAATGCACACGCACAAACACAACACTCTTGCTCCCGAGAGGGAACGTCTATACGCCTTGCACAATTATGTTGCAAATTCTGAACTAACTAAAAAACATTCATAAAAAAGACAACATGTCAAATGCTCTTCCGTGTTTTATTTACTTATTATACTGATCGATTGAGTGACCGAGGACTCAAGACATGATATGTGCAACCCTGTATCACACGAAATACGTTCTGAGGAAACTATTTTGCAAATCGCAATTACGTTACATAGCAACATATAAGCAGTGCTATTACGTTGGTCCTTAACCTAATATCTTTCATTGTTAATACGTTATTTTTATACATAGTTGCATATGGAGAAGTAGCTTGTTGCATTTGTGTAATAATAAACACACAAGATTTTAGAATATTTCAGCGTGATACCATTTACCATTTTGGACAAAAGGCTACTTTAGACAAATTGAGATGTTTACCGTGTCTATGCGGTGCATGACTCGTGCCAGGGCTAGCATTGTAGCTTGCATTAACTTTTACTAGTGATTTTAAATGGATTTCTCCAAATAGCGTGACAAACTTTACCTGTGCAGTAGAATCTTCGCGACTGCGGCATCAGTGAGAAGCCCAACCTGTGCTTTTAGCGCACGCCAGCGTGTGATATTCACCCAAAATCTCTCTGGTCTTGTTTCTATATTCTTCTTATCATACACTTAGTAAACATTTTTTCTCTTTCGACCCTCAGCCATTTTCAAAGGAATGGCTGAAACCGTAACTCCGACATAATACACCTGAAAGTGAAAACTACATAGGGATGAGCACGTAGCCTACGACGGCCTTACGTAAACATATCACCAGAATGATTGACACTTAGGTGGACCAATAGTATAGACTACCCACCCGGAAAAAGAAAATCCTCCGCTATACCTTTAAGTGAAAGCATCGCTGATTTGATACTCAAAAAAACATTTTTTATTATCAATGTTAAAGGACTTTTATTTACTCACCCCCATGTCATCCAAGATGTCCATGTCTTTCTTTCTTCAGTCGAAAAGAAATTAAGGTTTTTAATGAAAACGTTCCAGCATTTTTCTCCATATAATGCACTTCAATGGGAACCAAATGGTTCAAGGTCCAAAAGACACTTTCAGTACAAACTGCAAACTGTTCAAAGTTCTTTAAACGATTCCAGACGATGAATTAGAGTAAATAAAAGATAACAAAGTTTAAGTTTTATAAGCTCAAATGGTCGCCTTGCTCTGTTCTGTGATGCATGTTCGTGACTCTCCTGTTCGAACTCGTTCATCAAAATCAACAAATCTTTTTTTCCCGAGTCATTTGGTTCATTCATGAATGAAATGAACGAATTGACTTGGAAAAAGATTTGTTCATTTTGATGAACGAGTTCGAAAAGGAGAGTCACAAACGCTCATCACAGAACAGAGCAAGGCGAGCATTTGAGCTTATAAAACTTAAACTTTGTTATATTTTTCTAAAATGAGCGATTGTTTCGCTTGATAAGACCCTTATTCATCGTCGGGAATCGTTTTCATCAAAAACCTTAATTTCTTTTCGACTGAAGAAAAAAAGACATGGACATCTTGGATGAAATGGGGGTGAGTAAATTAAATTATCAGCGAAAGTTTTTTGTTAAAGTGAACTATCCCTTTAAACGATCACAGAGGTCATTTAATTCCATGTCTTCTTCACAACTTTCTGTCTGCAACATGCAATAACTTAACAGGCACAGTGAAGGGAAGGGCATAATGGTTTTCTTATCACAGGTCTGGACCTCAGCCAGAGTGAGAGTGGAACAGCGGGTCCAACTCCATCCTGGGTACACCATTATCAGATAGCAGTGATAAAAGTGCATAAAGAGACTTATTATGTGCCTGTGGTAGACATCTACCTTCCATATCTTTCAGCTATGCCTCATTGACTTTCAAAACATGCTTGTTTTATCCCTGGAGAGTTAAGTGAATAATTATTCTTTCTTTTTTCAAACGAGGATCACTGTTATGTTTGTGCAGATGAATTTGGACCTATTTTTATATTTTAGTCAGAAACCAACTTTGTGTTTTTGACTCAATAAAAAGAACTGGCTCATACGAGTCATTAGTTCATTATTCAGACTACTAATTGCGCTGCATGGTTTTGATTCACTTAAAAGGACTGATTCATAAGTGTAATTCATGCTGGAATCAGAATACACAGGATGTACTGTGTGCGTTTGATTCACGAAAAAGAACTAGTTCATAATTGGTTCATTTTAAAATCAGACTATACTTGTTGTGTTTAACTCCGGTTTTAGACATACTCTTGCAAACTTCCTTTAGCACTTCCCCTTGGGGAGGACCTCCATTGCAACATAGTTGAGTAGATATTGCAGAAAACTCTGTCAGAGTATTTTACTATGGTGTTCATTGCATGCGGAAAGTGTTATTAAAAATGTACACAAATGCGATTCTTTGTTCCGAAATTTAATTAGGACACAGGGATTTTTGCGTTTTTTGCACCCAAAACGTAGCGGACGCCATTTGTAGGAGCGTTCCAAACCAAAGTGAACAACTGAATTTGGAAAACGTGTTTTTTGCACCCAAAACGTAGCGGACGCCATTTTTTAGGAGCGTTCCAAACCAAAGTGAACAACTGAATTCGCAAACGCGTTTTTTTCACCCAAAACGTAGCGGACGCCATTTGTAGTAGTAGTAGTAGTAAAATCTTTATTTGTCCCTTTACAGGGCAATTTAAGTAGCTTCAACCTCACAAAAACAGCAAAACATCAGACATTACACACACCAGAAAAAAACAAAAAACAAAAAAAAAAACACAAAACCCCGGGCATTTATAAATCTTCGTCTAGCTACTGTTAAAATTAAAATTCATTCACGGTGCCTTTTCTTTGTTTCAAATAAGTATTTACAGTCATCACTGCGTTTGAAACAAAAGACCTAGAGGCTTTAGTGGTCCTCCACTTGGGCACTCTATATCGCTTTCCTGAGGGAAGCAACTCAAATTCTAAAAACAAAATGTGGGATGTATCCTCTAGGATAGTTAAAGACTTCCTAAGAACACTTCTCTCACACAAAGCAGACAAACTCAACTGCACAGATCCTGTAATCTTTGACCCTAAATTAATAATGTGCTGCAGCTGGGATCTACTTTTAACATTTAATCCATAAAACCAACAGATCATAGCAAATGTTAAAACACTTTCAATAAAAGATCTATAAAACATTATCAATATGGATTTATCTACTTCAAAGGACTTAAGCTTCCTCAGTAAATATAACCTTTTTTGTGCTTTCGATACAATAAATTTTGTATGTTCCACCCACCTAAGTTTATCATCGATAAATGTACCCAAATACTTATATGAACTGACCTTCTCAACCTCCTTACCAGCAATAACTACTTTCGATTGAGTTCCGACAGAATTATAGAATTCTATAGTCATATCCTTAGTTTTGGATACATTAATTTGCGTAGGAGCGTTCCAAACCAAAGTGAACAACTGAATTCGCAAACGCGTTTTTTTTACCCAAAACGTAGCGGACGCCATTTGTAGGAGCGTTCCAAACCAAAGTGAACAACTGAATTTGGAAAACGCATTTTTTGCACCCAAAACGTAGCGGACGCCATTTTTTAGGAGCGTTCCAAACCAAAGTGAACAACTGAATTCTCAAACGCGTTTTTTGCACCCAAAACGTAGTGGACGCCATTTGTAGGAGCGTTCCAAACCAAAGTGAACAACTGATTTCTCAAACGCGTTTTTTGCACCCAAAACGTAGCGGACGCCATTTGTAGGAGTGTTCCAAACCAAAGTGAACAACTGAATTCACAAGCGCGTTTTTTGCACCCAAAACGTAGCGGACGCCTTTTTCTAGGAGCGTCCCAAACCAAAGTGAACAACTGAATTCTTTTACAAGTCCGTTAGCGAAGGGAATATACAATGGTCACTTCAATGAAGTAATTTAATCTTTTATGGTCATGTGACCGGGTGACAAGTCCTCGCGATTAATTTTAAACTGAGAGTTGTAGCGTATAAACAGAATACTTCAAGTTGCTTTGTTCAGCTTTGATATATTACACACATTTTCGTCATGCATTTCATACTAAGTTCAAAAAATTTTAATAGATAAGAAATGTGTTTAATGCTTTACATGTTTAATGCTTAACTTAAGTTAAGAGCAGATCAGGAAAACACACATTTAAAGCAAGTTTTAAAAACTTAATTACAAATTAAGATTTATTTGTATCGTATTACCCGCAATAATAATATATTCCCATTGTCACTTGGCATGGTAAAATTCCATGTGACGATGAGGAAATTTAATTGTCATTCATTGCTCCTTTCACCCAAACGACTTCATTAAGACACACAAGTACCCTTCTCCCTCCAAAGTCCCCAATTCCAAGGCTCTGCCCTTCGGAGTGAGGAGATGCTCACTTCCGATTTGAGTTTGCCCACAGTATATCACTTCAGGCTGGATGGCACACATTAACTTTAGTTAATTTGCCCTCTTGAGTACTGCAACCCTTGCATTAATGCTTGGGTAAAGTATGTTGATGACCTCTCTCAAGCTGTTTATTTTCTCTTGTTTGACTTTGACAGCAAATCACTGTGTCCTTGCTGTGAGTCAAGTCTTTCAGCAGTTACTCTGCCTGATCACCTGGCTCAAGCTGAGTTGAACTCACTCAGAATAGTAAATAGAAATGTAGCCTGGATGTCATCCCTTTCGTTTACTCTTTGCTCCTTTTCTTTATCTTGCACTTCCTCCTCCTGACACTCCCCTGCTGCTCCTCAGAGGTCTTAAGATAAGCTCCACTACACAGCTGAATAAAAAAGCATTTTCTTTTTGCTGAGAGGAGAGAGAGAGGACTGGAAATGACAGGGAGGTTTTTACAGTTATTTACCGTTAAAATCACGATTATTTTTTACAGTGTGTGATCTATAATAAGGATGTGATCATTACCAAATGAGTTTAAGACCTATCAGCCTGCACAATCTAGAGTTTCGTGCCAGAACTAGGTATTTATTGTTGTGTTTTTTAAGGTCTACATTGTTTATATTCATTTTTATTTCAGTTTTAGTCATTTTTGTACATAAGCTCAAAGATATGTTTTGTATGCATTTTAATTAACTATAATAATCCTGACTAAAACATCATGTGAAGACCACCAATTTTTTTTTTTTACACATTCAGATGCATCTGTTATCATCTTGTACGTCATTGCTTGTCAAGTCACATTTATTTCTAGTGATTTATACAATGAAGATTGTTTCAAAGCAGCTTCACAGAAATAAACAAGAAAACAACTGTTAATATTCTGCAAAATTCATCAGTTTTGAAATAACTTCAATTCAACTTATATTCACAGCAGCCTTTTTTAGTCTTCTCTCATTCATTTGCCTGGTCAGCTTTGGATTTTATCTGGATTTTTTGTTGCTTTTTGAAATATTTCTCTTTGGTTTTGCATACTGTATGCCTCCCTACTAATTAGTATTATAGCTTCACTGTACAAAGCTGTGCACAATGCAAAGCTGTGCATATTGTCCTACAAATTCTTCTAAAATGCCTTTAATAGCATCATATCCAATTACAGCTTTTAGCGGGAAACTTCACACAGTACACTAAGCCAGTTATGTAATCACTGTCACTGTATCCAATTAGCAAACTGAAAGAAATAACCTCCAGTTAGAACAAAGAGTGCACACTGTGTCATGTTGGATACGGCCCTAATCCTGTTCTCTAGTTTTAAGCCCTCAATTAAAATGAACGGAAATGGAATTTTGACCCCCATTAATTCTTTGGAACTTTTCAAAAAAAAGTTCCACGCAACTTTCCATCTTTCCATCAAGTTCCATCCAAGTTCCACTTCAAATCATCTCTGTCAATTCGCTGATTGAGTATGGTCTGAAAAGTATTTTACCTAAATTTGGGGTCGATCAGGTGAGAGCTGTATGAAAAATTATACAGCATTTTATCAGTTATCAGGAGGATAGTTAATCATTATCATCATAGTTCAATGAGTCCCCAGTTCCTCATATTTCCAACGAACATTCGCAAACAGCGTCGCAAAGTTGCGTGGTTGGAGCGGAAGCTTTCTACCTGTGGTTAAAAAGCATAGCTTCTTGTTTGCATGACATGTGGACCTAATAAATCCTTATCTTCTTGAGCAAAACAAACAAGTTGACATTCAGTACAATCTATTTCATTTACATCTTTTAATATCTTTAAAGAAGAGTGGTTTTGAGGTTTTGAAGAGTGTGCATGTGCGTGCTCTAGTACTGTATGATTAAATATGAAAGTAGCCTAAGTAAGACCTCAAAGCGTATCAGTAATAAGAAGTTATTACTGTATTCCCTCACCTGCGTGACATCATTAACCAAAGTGGTCGAATGACCAAAAAAAATTGTGACAATGCTTTTTTGTGAAATAGTCGTGACTAGCGAGTTCAATTCTTCAACGATGCATCGTACTATGGTAGTTAGCAGCGAGTTACGTTGTTGCATGGGAAACGCACCCAAGAGCGTTATTGATAGACTGGGAAAAGAGGTGCTGCAACAATGTGAAAATATGTGAAAAATAATGTTTCAAGCATGAAAACCTATTTTAGTAGACCCGAAAACAAAAACAAGACTCTGTAAAGGGCATAATATTGGCTCTTTAATGAATCTGAGGTAAAAACTCACGTTTGCCATTCAGTTACAAATCGAAAAGCTAAAATGTACTTTCATGGTTGATGGCTCTAGAGGTTTTGAGAGAATGACCCCATAATGTTGAGACTCTCTTAAATCAGTTTCCTAAACTGATTATGTTTATTACCAGACACATCAGTCTGAATATCCAGGGGTCGTGTGCCCCTCAGTGCCTGCGGGTGGATACAGCCGCCACTGTTTACAAGCACAGAACCTGGACTCATAGCAACCACAAAGAGAAGAAGAGATAGATAAAGGGAGAGAGCGAAAGTGAGGATAGGTTTTAAAGTGTTATGGTAATAGAAACTTAAGTGTTTTTTGTTCTCTATCCTCTTAATATCTGGCACATGGTCACATATCTTTAATACCTTTAAAGGGCATTTGCCTCTTCTGAGAGCCCTTCATAATCCGTGTCTTTTCCACTGTCAGTGCCACATAATTTGTTTGTGCTTCTTACAATGAGACTATTGTTCTTAACTAAATAATAGGATCATGTCATATGCTGTATGTTAAACATTAAGTGTTATGTTTCAAGGGAGTTTGACTCTGCCCTGGGCTTGTTTACCGGTTAAAGGTGGAATGTAATACCGTATAACTTTCTAGATATTAATGTAAACCAGATGTTAAGATTGATAATAACTTGCATTACATGCTTTGCTTAATACAAATGATATTTGTTTAGCCATTTCTCAGACAGTTAAATATTGAATCGTGTATCAATCATTTTATATTGACTCTGCTTATAATAATTTGGCTTTATTATAAAAGCAGTTATTCATAGACACAAGACTGTTTAAAAGTGTTTGAGGTCAGCACGATTCCCCTGAATATTCAGACTGATGTGTCTGGTAATAAACACAATCAAACTGATTGAAGAGAGTCTCAACATTATGGGGTCATTCTCTCAAAACCATTAAACTGATTTGTAACTGAATGGCAAACGTGAGTTTTAAGAAACATAATACTAATTCTTTTTACCTCAGATTCATTAAAGAGCCAATATTGTTCCCTTTACAGAGTCTTGTTTTTGTTTTTGGGTCTGACTAGAATAGGTTTTCATTATGGCTGTCAAACGATTAATAAATCCGAAATAAATGTTTGTGTTTACATAATATATGTGGGTGCACTGTGTATAATAATTTTGTAAACAGACGCATGCATGTATATTTAAGAAAAACATATGATTTATATATAAAATATTTATATTTATTTATAATATAAATTATATATAAATCTATATACAGTATATACATGAAAATATTTCTTAAATATATACAATCATGTGTGTGTATTTATACACTGTAAAAATATATATTTTTATGATTTGTTATCACAACATTTTTTCTTTTGTCAAATCAACTTAAATCATTTATGTAGTTCATATAACATCATATTTTTTTTAGTTTCTGATGATTAAATCAATCTCCTTCATTGTACTAATTCAATTTTTCCATGTCAATGAACTTAAAATTTTAAGGCAACTTGGTTACTTCATTTTTTAAGTTAAACCAACAATATTTATAAAATAATTATACACAGTGCCCCCACATATATTATGTAAACACAAACTTTTACTTTGGATGCGATTAATCGCGATTAATCGTTTCACAGACCTAGTTTTCATGCTTGAATGTTCAAAAAACACATTATTTTTCACATATTTTCACATTGTTGCGGCACCTCTTTTCCCAGTCTATCAGTAACGCTCTTGGGTACGTTTCCCATACAACAATATAACTCGTTGCAGTGCTAACTACCATAGTACGATGCATTGTTGAAGAATAGACACAAGCAGTTATTCATAGACACAAGACTGTTTAAAAGTTTTTGAGGTCAGAAGGATTCATGAAATTGATATTCAAAAAAGAAAGGTAAGACATAATGTTTCAAAACATTTCTGTCTCAAGTAAATGAGCACCAAATCAGCGTATTAGAATGATTTCTGAAGGATCAAGTGACACTGAAGACTGAGCTGAAAATTCAGCTTTGCATCACAGGAATAAATTATATTACACATCATTGACAGTAAGGTTAATGACACAAGGAGGAGGTTGTGTATTTGCATGAATTCAACTGGGATGGATTGTTCCTCTCGAAGTGGATTGTGTAATAGATCTGGATTGCAGTCTTAGGTCGAACTGACATGCAGGTGTTAGTCGCTTCTCAGACAGCAGCTGGTTATCAGGAGCAAACATCCACACTTTCGCTGGGTTTTCCCTCTGTTTTCCCTCTCTGCAGACCCACTGATATAAACGTGCTGGCACAGAGCGAATGGCACTTTAGAGTCACAGGCTGCTCTTGACTCTGAATAAGGGCTCGGTCTCACAGTTTGTTTATGCAGACAGTCTGAAAGACCATTATTCCTCATTTACACAGACTGTGAGGCCCTGCACTCTGTCTGCTGACTTTACGACGCACCGTTTATTCAGCGCTGCGGCTGCAAACACACACTTAGGTGGTCACAAGACCAACTTAAAAACATTCTGCATTGTGTCGATGAGAATGCCTGAAATCAATCTTTCACTTAAGGTGAAGTGTGTAGTTTCTGCACCTCTAGCTTTACAAACAGAACGTCAGTTCAACCTAGCTGATCAATAATGCACAATTTCTGTTTTAAAATAGTTTTAAAAACAATGTTTCATGCATTCAAACGTTTGGGGTGAAAAAAAAACCCTCATCATTTACTCGCCCTCATGTCGCTCAAAAACCGTAAGACTTTCGTTCATCTACAGAACACAAATGAAGATATTTTTGATGAAATCTGAGCTTTCTGACCCTCCATTGACAGCTACATAACTGACAATTTGACGCTTCAAAAAGTTCATAAAGAGATCGTAAAACTAATCCATATGAATTGAGCGGTTTAGTCCAGTTTTTTTGAAGAGACTTTATATGATGAACAGATTGAATTTAAACTTTAATTCACATGTAGACCCAGATAGCAAACTGACATTGAATCAACGTGGAAATATGACATCGAAACAACGTTGATCTGACATTGTTTTGCTCATCGAATTAACGTTGAACCAACGTCAGATGCGTCATTCTTTCAAAACTAACGGAAAATCAACTTGAAATCAACGCGTTGTTTCAACGTTATGAAAGCAAACCAATTTTCGATTTCATTTAGCTTTGAAGAATGCCGCGTCTGACGTTGGTTCAACGTTAATTCGATGAGCAAATCAACGTTGTTTCAATGTCATGAGAGACGTCGTTTCCACGTTGATTCAATGTCAGTTTGATGTCTGGGGACATTCATCAGATCTGGTAAACTGAAGCTCAAGCATGTTCGCTTGTGTGAGAACCAATGAGGTTCATTCTCGTGTTACGTAGCACGTTTGAACTTCAGCAAGAACCAATGAGGTTTGTTCTCGCATGTTGAGCTTCTTTATATGTTCTCTGATCAATGTTTATATGTGAATAAAAACCTACAGTACATTAAATTTGGGCTAAACCGCTCAATTTATATGGATTAGTTTTACAATCTCTTTAGGAACTTTTTGAAGCGTCAAAGTGGTAGATGCGTAGCTGTCAATGGAGGGTCAGAAATCTCAGATTTCATCAAAAAGAATTACATTTGTGTTCTGAAAATGATAAAAATCGTACGGGTTTGGAGCGACAGAGGGGTGAGTAATGACAGAATTTGAATTTTTGGGTGAACTATCCCTTTAAAACTCTTGGTTTTCCCTCCACTGTCATAGTAACTAGAACATTCCCATCCTCTTGTTGACAGGACGAACATCAATTCTGAGCCAGACCTCTGCTTTCCACACGGTCCACATGACTGAGCCATGCAGCAGCGCTGAACAGCAGACCAAAACCTGTGTGCTTGGTTGAAACAAGGTAAACCCTAATTGCGTAATATTTTATTAGCAGAGCCACACATGTACTTCATTTACAAGCCACTCAATTACTCTGGGAGGATATCCTGTGGTCTGTGTCTGGCTCCTTTGCAAATGTCATGGTTTATGGCTGGACACGCCCTGAGGACATTATTTACATACACTCAGCTAATGGCTGTAAACTGGTCTTGTTTAACTTTTTAACTCTTTGTTGCTTCATGTAGATGTCATCAGCCAATGAGAATGGAGTCAGCGGGTCTAGCAATAACAGTAGAGAGAAAACATACAAAAAGGTAGATTGTTTTTTCATTATTGTTTTCTTTTTATCTACAATATTTTTTTTTTTTTCGTGTAGAACCCATTATTATAATATATTGCTTTTTTGTATTTTAAAAGCACCGTTTTTTAATTGTCTATTATTTTTAATTTGTATAGGATGTATGTATTTTTTTTTTTTACATATGAGTGATTTATAAATATTAACCATAATAGCTCCTTGTCAATGATGTTATTTACACCTAATATACAGATCAATAGCTCTACAGTAGACTAAAGCCTTTTCACAAGTAAAAAAGTAAAACTAAAATGAGCAAGAAAATTAGAAAATAAAAAAACGAATTCTTAATTTGATATATTTCAAGAATTATAAAAGGCTACCCTTCTCCTGTCATCTAATACCGGGTACAAACTGCATGATTATAGCTCCAAATTTCAGTCGACAACAGTTTCGTGAAAATCGCCAACAAATGGCCGAAATCAAAGAGATGGTCCTCACTGCAGAACACAAAATCCAGGGGGAGGAGTTGGATATTTGCTTACATATACTTAAAGGGCTACTCCACTTTTTTTTTTACAATTCCCTCAGGGTTAAACGTTTGAGTTTGATCGTTTTCTTTTCCATTCAGCCGTTTTTCTGATATTTATAAGAACATCTGTGTGATGGCTAAGGCCACACTAGAATGAACATTTGCATTGGTTCTAGTTTATTTTTATTTTTTATTGTATGTAAGAATGTATATTTTTGTTTGGTCTAATGAATTAATGTTCTCTGTTTTGGTTTATTTATGAATTTCTTTGCAAGTAATTTGTTTGCTTGAATTTAATTTACCCATACCTTGGAACTGAAAAGTTACATTGTCTTTGCAGTGGTTTAAACATCAAGGAGTAACAAAATCTACTACCATTTATTTCTAGAGTGCACGCTAGAGTAAATGAAAGAACCACAACCAAAATATGGGTTTAAAGTTTTATTTAAGTTGGTTATATGTTTCTTACCCTTGGTTTCGCCGGGAACCATGACTGCAGCATGGAACGGTTTGGAATAAAAAGGGTGCGGCCTTTTCCTGGTGTCCTTTATATAGCTCATGGAGGATCATGGGAAATGTAGTTTTAGGACCATAGGGGTTGGGTTGTGTGTTAATCCACAAGTGTTTAAAGGAGGTGTTTATGTATGAATGTGTAAGTGTATTTTCTTTATTGCTTTATGGTAAATGTTATTCTTATGTTCATTCAGGTCCGTGTATTGTTGTATATATTTTCCCCCTTTTTTATGTTTAATGTAAAGGAATGAGAAGTCTTGTGATTTACCCCTGTAATTATCCAAATGGTTTGTTCTGGGTTGTTAAAAGTGCTTCCATGTCTGTGGCTGAGTTAGTTCTGGTGTGGGATCCCTGGTGAAACATCTGAGACCCAGAACTCAGTAATGTGCTGTGGTTGCCTCATTTATTAGTTTGTTTGTGTTATTTTGTTTTTTTTTCCCTTTGGTTTTTGCACAATGTCTGGTCAACCCTCAATTGTTACCATCAAATAAATGACCCTTTATTGACTCCACGAATGTCTCCTGAAAATTTAATGGAAAGAACCTGACAAGATGGTGGCAGCGGTGGTTTTCTGTCCAGGAGGAGACTGCCTGTAGAGAGCAAAGTGCGGAAAGGATGGCGCCTAAGAGAGCAGTACGCGCTGTTGTTCCTACTGACGCCGAGAGCGCACCAGAGGAGGGTGAGAGGCCGATGGAGGATGCGAAAGGTGGGGCTGAAGAGGAGTCGGAAGGGGATGTACTGGAGCTGAAGCGGATGTTTCAACGGTTCATGCAGGATCAGCAAGAGAGAGAAGACCGTCAGATGCAAGAAGCAGCTCGACAAGAGACGAGATGGAAATCTCTCCAGCATCATTTCCGTCTTCTACAGGATGAGGTCAGCCAGCGAACTCCATTGGGGGTGCGAGACAGGAGAGCTGCTGAAGTAGGGGAATCGCCCGGAGCTTCAGGCTCCCACAACGTGAGCCATGGTTATGTGCTGAAAGAACCAAAGATGCAACAGTTGAGTGAAGCGGACGACATCGAGCATTATTTAACCACGTTTGAACGGATTGCTGAGGTATGCAGATGGCCAATGGAAGATTGGGCCATTAGACTCATTCCATTGCTGACGGGCAAGGCGCGCAGTGCATATGTGGCCATGGATGTTGCAGATGCAAGTGACTATGTGCAGGTAAAGGAGGCTATTTTGAAGAAGTATTCCATCAATCATGAAACATATCGACAGAGATTTCGTTCTATAGAGGTGCTGGAAGAAGAGACCCCTAAAGAGCTGTATGTTCGACTGAAAGACTTGTATCAAAAGTGGGTGAGACCGGGAGAGAGAACGAACCAAGAGATCGGAGAAATAATTGTCCTTGAACAGTTTCTGCGGATGCTTAGCCCGGAGCTACAGACGTGGATTAAGGAGCACGGCCCTTCAACAGCCGAGGAGGCGGCACGTCTAGCTGATGTTTTCGTGGCGGCACGACGCAGGGCTGAGCCCTGGAGTTTCACTCGCTGGAAGACAGCGCGAGAGGGATCTTCTCGACGACCGATTTCAACATCTCAGGGAAGCAGGTTGGCAACTGAGGCAAGTGTAAAACGAACTGAGAACTCTGGTGTTTCTGGTTTAGAGACAATTAGGTGTTATAAGTGTGGTCAATTGGGTCATAAAAAGCCAATGTGTCCACAGTTGACAAAAACCCTTACTAATACATGTTTTGTACCTCGGGAAACCATACCTGAACCTGCCAACATTCCTGTTCCAAAGCAAGTGATAAGAACTGTTGAGTTAAATGGGAAGAAAGTCACTGCCTTGATCGATACAGGTTGCACGCAAACCCTAGTGGAGTCAGAACTTGTACCTGACTTAGGTGCTAGTGATAATGCTCCAGTAATAGTGAGATGTGTTCACGGGGAGGAGCGTCAGTATTCTGTCACTGATGTATATATGGGCATAGCAGGGCAAACTTATGTGATGAGGGTAGGACTTGCACAGAACTTACCATACCCAGTTATTTTAGGCCATGATTTTCCTGCGCTGATAGATTTATTGCCTCATGGGGATAGTTGCAATGTAGTTCTGACGCGAGCTCAAAGTAAACAGAATGAATGTGAGGAAGAGGAAAACTCATTGTTGTCGTTACCATTTTTTGATTCTGAGTTGTCTGTGAATCAATGTAAAGAAAAGAAATCTAAGAGGGAACGAAGACAGGAAAAAATTAAGAGAACCGTAGTGCAGGCAAGAGACTTAAAAGAACCTGACAAACTCTTGAATGCTGATCAGATTCCAATACCTGAGGATTTAAGGCAGTTGCAGAAAGGGGATGCTGAAATCTCTAAATTGTATTCCCAGGTGGTAGAGGCAGCTCAAACAGGGTCGACTGTATTCATATTTCAAGGGAAATCTTTTTGTCTAATGAAGGACTTACTGTATCGTAAAATAGGGGATAAACTACAGGTGGTATTACCTGTTAGCGTACGTAATACTGTGATGACGCTGGGGCATTCCATTCCGTGGGCCGGACATTTGGGTAGGCGAAAGACGCATTCTAGGATAAGTAAGCATTTTTACTGGGTGGGAATGTCTAAGGACATCGCTGAATTTTGTAAAGCTTGCCCAGAATGTCAAAGCAGCAACATTCACAAACCCCCTAAGGCACCGTTAATCCCCTTACCAGTCATTGAGGTTCCCTTTCAGCGGCTGGGAATGGACATTGTAGGTCCGTTAGAACGAAGTAAGACAGGCTACAAGTATATGTTAGTCATTTGTGATTATGCAACTCGGTTTCCAGAAGTGTTTCCGTTAAAAAACATCAAAGCTAAGGCTATCGCATCATGTCTGGTTCAGTTTTTTTCTAGAGTAGGTATTCCAAAAGAAATACTGACCGATAGAGGAACGAATTTCACGTCTCAATTTCTGCAACAGGTCTATCAGCTGTTGGGAATAAAAGGGTTAAAAACAACTCCCTATCATCCGGAGACGGATGGGCTTGTAGAGCGATTTAATCAAACGCTAGTGCAAATGCTTCGCAAATTTGTGAATGAGGTGGGGACCGACTGGGATCAGTGGCTACCATATCTCATGTTTGCTTATAGGGAAGTTCCACAGGCCTCCACCGGGTTTTCGCCTTTCCAATTGATGTATGGCCACGAAGTGCAGGGACCATTGTCTCTTGTGAGAGAACTGTGGGAGGGGAATTCGGGGACGCCAACCAAAACAAATGTTATCGATTATGTGTTAGCCATGAGACAAAAATTGCAACAAATGACGGAATTTGCTTCTGCCCATTTGAAAGAAACCCAGAAAAGGCAAAAGACATGGTATGATAGGAAGGCGAAGTCGCGGTCTTTCGAGCCAGGTCAGAAAGTTCTCGTGATGCTTCCTACATCCGAAAATAAACTTTTGGGTAAATGGCAAGGGCCGTTTGAAGTGACTAGAAAAATAGGAACCACTACTTATGAGATAGGGACCCCAGGCCAGGCACGATCGCATCGGGTGTTGCATATTAATTTGTTGAAGAAATGGTGCTCGCAGAGTGAGAACGCAGTTGTTAATTTGATCCGACTCGTGAAAGATGAGGAGGAGGCGGAAGAGCAATATTTACCTGGTAGTCAATCGTTGCTGCAAATTGACTTAAGTCATCTTTCGGTAGAACAGCGAGCTCAAATTGAGCAATTGTGTGATCCAGAGCTGTTTAAAAACCAGCCAGGCTATACCACAATTACGACGCATAAAATAGTGCTTAAAGAAAATGCACGTCCGAAACGCATGAGTTATCGCATCCCTGAACGTTTGCTGACCGCTTTTGAAGAGGAAGTAAGGTTGATGCAGCAAATGGGCATAGTGGAATCGTCAAAAAGTGAATGGTGCAACCCGGTGGTATTGGTGCCAAAAAAAGATAATACCCTCAGGTTTTGTATCGATTTCCGCTATTTAAATTCTGTCTCCAAATTTGATTCGTATCCTATGCCTCGTATTGAGGAGTTAGTTGAAAAACTCGGAAAGGCTAAGTTTATTAGTACCATCGATTTAAGTAAAGGATACTGGCAGGTGCCTCTGGACTTGGAGTCGCGAGAGCTGACCGCTTTCCGTACACCGAGGGGGCTAATGCATTTTCGGGTGTTACCGTTCGGCTTGCACGGGGCACCCCCGACTTTTCAAAGATTGATGGATACGGTATTGGAAGGTTTAGGAGAATTTGCGGCGGCTTACTTGGACGATGTTGTGATATTTAGTACATCCTGGGAGAATCACCTTCAACATCTTCAAGCAGTTTTTCAACGAGTTAAAAATGCTGGCTTAACCATTAATCCAGCAAAATGTTCATTAGCTAAAACCGAGACCGAGTACTTGGGGTACGTATTGGGGAATGGAGTTATTAAGCCTCAAGTGCAGAAAATCCAGGCAATTCAATCCTGTCCACTTCCTGCTACAAAAAAACAAATTAGATCATTTCTTGGTTTAGTCGGTTGGTATCGGAAATTCATTCCCCATTTCTCAACCATCGCGGCACCATTAACCGATTTGATTAAGAAGACGAATGCTAACAAAGTGCAGTGGACTGCGCCCGCTGAAGAAGCATTTCGTGAGCTAAAAGGGGTGCTGAGTAATGAACCCGTTTTACGTAGCCCTGATTTTGAAAAATCATTCGTTCTTCAGACAGACGCGTCCGATTTAGGGTTGGGAGCTGTCCTGATGCAGGAAGAGCCCGGAGGAATGCATCCTGTGGTGTATTTGAGTCGGAAATTGTTTCCCAGAGAAACTAGATATTCTGTGGTGGAGAAAGAATGTTTAGCGTTAAAATGGGCTCTCGACTCATTGAAATATTATTTGCTTGGCCGAGATTTTGTAATCGAAACAGACCATAAAGCTTTGAAATGGTTGAATAGAATGAAAGACACGAATTCTCGCTTGACCCGATGGTTTTTATCTATACAACCTTTTCGCTTTACAGTGAAGCATCGGCCGGGGGTCGAAAATATAGCAGCCGATTTTCTTTCTCGCTCACCGTGCGAGAATGCATAGGTAGGGGGAAATGTGATGGCTAAGGCCACACTAGAATGAACATTTGCATTGGTTCTAGTTTATTTTTATTTTTTATTGTATGTAAGAATGTATATTTTTGTTTGGTCTAATGAATTAATGTTCTCTGTTTTGGTTTATTTATGAATTTCTTTGCAAGTAATTTGTTTGCTTGAATTTAATTTACCCATACCTTGGAACTGAAAAGTTACATTGTCTTTGCAGTGGTTTAAACATCAAGGAGTAACAAAATCTACTACCATTTATTTCTAGAGTGCACGCTAGAGTAAATGAAAGAACCACAACCAAAATATGGGTTTAAAGTTTTATTTAAGTTGGTTATATGTTTCTTACCCTTGGTTTCGCCGGGAACCATGACTGCAGCATGGAACGGTTTGGAATAAAAAGGGTGCGGCCTTTTCCTGGTGTCCTTTATATAGCTCATGGAGGATCATGGGAAATGTAGTTTTAGGACCATAGGGGTTGGGTTGTGTGTTAATCCACAAGTGTTTAAAGGAGGTGTTTATGTATGAATGTGTAAGTGTATTTTCTTTATTGCTTTATGGTAAATGTTATTCTTATGTTCATTCAGGTCCGTGTATTGTTGTATATATTTTCCCCCTTTTTTATGTTTAATGTAAAGGAATGAGAAGTCTTGTGATTTACCCCTGTAATTATCCAAATGGTTTGTTCTGGGTTGTTAAAAGTGCTTCCATGTCTGTGGCTGAGTTAGTTCTGGTGTGGGATCCCTGGTGAAACATCTGAGACCCAGAACTCAGTAATGTGCTGTGGTTGCCTCATTTATTAGTTTGTTTGTGTTATTTTGTTTTTTTTTCCCTTTGGTTTTTGCACAATGTCTGGTCAACCCTCAATTGTTACCATCAAATAAATGACCCTTTATTGACTCCACGAATGTCTCCTGAAAATTTAATGGAAAGAACCTGACAATCTGTAACCAGACCGTTTCTGGTCTCATTAACTTCCATAGTAGGAAAAAATATATACAATGGAAGTCAATGAGACCAGAAACTGTCTGGTTACAGATGTTTTTCTAAATATCAGAAAATAGGCTGAATTGATTCGAAAACGGTAAAACCCAACTGTTTAACTCTGGGGGAGTTGTAAAATGAGCCTATTTCCAAAAAAAGTGGAGTATCCCTTTAAACCAATCCATCTCCGCCTCCTGATCCCTAACCCCACCCCTAATCCTACCCATCTCCGCCCCCTGATCCCTAACCCTACCCCTAATCCTACCCATCTACACCCCTTAGATCTGGATCCAACTCCACCCCCTGGATCTCGTGTACTGCATTGAGGTGCTGCTGAAATTAAAGGGAAACCGGTGCTCGTTCGCAGAGTGAAAATCATGTAGTGTGTATTATCTAGTGTGAAGCGGCGATGTGTCGCTGATCCCTGTGAAGTATTTAGAATACTAAATATCTGACCCTGTCTGTGACAAAAGACAAAAGACTTTTTTTATGGAGGTTTTTTTATGGACGTCAATGGAGGAGACGCTTCACTGCGCTGAATAAACTGCTTTTGTTAGGAAATAGCTTATCATTTAATGAATCGACAGCCCATCGGCTAATCCTCCACATGTTAGCTCTTAAACATTAATTTAGTATTGATCTATTTTTAGAGTTTACACTGAACAAAATAAGAGAAATTGCACAAAAGGCATGATTCAGGTTGTGGCGCATATCATTAATTTGTATGGGATCTGCTAACACTGATTAACTCAAATTCAGTGACATCAAGGCTTTTATGTAATTGGTTATCAAGGCATACGCAATCCAAGTTAGCTGTAGAGACACGGACCCTCATATCTCCCAAAAATAAGACCAGTCAATGCAAAATGTGTTTTGACTGGAAATGACATCGACCTACAGCCAATGAGAGATACAGGGATAGGTAAAGTTCAGGAAGATGAGTCATAGACCTGCAACAGAATATCAGCAAACATGGCTTCTGCAAGCAACCATTCTCGCCTTCATATTCTTCTTTTTTTCTTTTTCTCTGCAAATCAGCGCACACACACCTTGGATCACAAGCTTTTGCGGGCATCATTTTAACAAGAAGAAATTCAGCCGCGAGAACTCCTGTCGCTCGTGTTCGGTTGTGAAAAGTAGTTCTCTGTGATTCTTCCTATTGAAATGTTGTGTAATAATGTGTGACCCGGTCACCGATCCGCCATGTAATGTGCACACAGCGCCAACTAAATGGTAGACAGTCGTGTAGTGTAAGAAGAACAGCGATCCGACGACTTTGAAAAACACTCAGTTTGTACCCGGCATAACCCATTTGTATATAAAACAAAAACAAAAACTCACTTATGATTGAATTTTCCAAGGCAGGGCCTCTTAATCCATGACTATGTACATCTGTGTTGATAATACACAGAAAAAGATCGACAAATTGTCCGCCGACACCTCTGTTCAGTGAAGAATGAGCTACTTTTTTCCATTCACGTTATTGTCCGTTTGTCCAATGTTGATAATGTCCACCCTTCTAAATGTTGATATCAACAGAGGCCTATCTATGAACTTTCCAAAATTCCCGGATTTGATGGTTTTGTTAGACCTTTTCATGTTAAGGCTGATCTAATACTTCCAGTGAACCTTCTTCAAGAGTTTTGACCTGCACAAATGTAATTTGTTTAACCGAAGAAGATTTAGTAGGCGAGTTTAGTCTGCATCTAAAAACGAGCAGGTTTCACAGTTACTCTATACTAATTTGTTTTGCTTTTTATTTCCGATATTGTCTCAGACTACATCATCTGCCCTGAAAGGAGCTATCCAGCTTGGCATTGGTTACACCGTGGGGAATCTGACCTCAAAACCTGACCGAGATGTGCTCATGCAGGACTTCTATGTGGTGGAGAGTGTGTTTTTACCCAGGTATGGACAGAGGATGCATACCTACGCATATTGCTGTTTTGTCAATGTTGATGGCAAAGTGGTCTGGAATGAGGACATTTCTCAAATTCTCAAATATTGTATTTAGTTTGGGTCATCTGCTCTTCTTTTTTCCCCCTAAATAGGGAAATCTTAACATCAGTACATCTTGCAGTGATTAATCACACACTAAACAGAGTGTATCATGGGAATTATAGGAACTTGAGCTCATGCTAAATCCTGCTCAGTTGATTCTTGCACAAATGATTCCCAAAAGACTAATTTTAGTGAGCAGAGTATATAGAAGATTCAAAGGGATGCCACTGATCCACTAGCCTGACTTCCTTATTTATAGAGTCTGATTCTGTCACTGGGGATTGCACTCTAGTTGCATGCATTCGCCCTCAGTCTGAACCAGTTCGACAGTCTGTGGTTGTGTACTACTTACAATGTTTTGCATATACTTTGTGATGAAGCAAAATACTTTATGCAACGTTTGAATTAAAGTTTGCATACTGTAAATACGCATTGTAGAGGCGTGCAACAAATATTATTATCTGTATCTAGAGTAAATTGGGTATGATGACAAATTTATTTGTATTCGTTAAAAGTAGAAGAGGACAAGTTGGTTAAAACTAAAATAATTTAAACTTTAAAGCACGTTTATTATTCATACACTACCATTACCCAACACTGAAAAAAAAATATTGTTGGTTTAACTTAAAAAAGTAAGTAACTTGGTTGAAGTTGAACTGGAAAAAGTGAGTTAATGCAATGAGGGAGATTGATTTAATCATCAGAAACTTAAAATAATAAGTTATCTGATTCTGAACTAAATACATTATTTAAGTTGATTTGACAAAAGAAAATGTTGTGATAACAAATCTTGTAAAAAAAAATTTACAATGAAAAATACCTAAAACTGAGAGAAACAATTGCAATTTGGTACAGTTTTTAATATGACCAAATGTAAATAAAGGAGATTTATAGCAGTATAATGCATTTTATTTTTAATTTTATTTAATAAATAGCAGGTAACTTACATAAAATGCATATAATGAACCACTGTAAAAAAATATTGTTGATTTAACTTAAAAAAGTTGAACCTGGTTGCCTTACAATTTTAAGTGAGTTAATCAGTTAATCACTCAGAAAGTACGGTAACACGTTACTTGAAGGGGTGTGCATATGACTAACATGACACCTTCATAATCATGACATGACATATGTTATGGATATGAAAGAAGTTTTATGCATGTTTGCGACAACTGGCATTAAGTGTCATTCGCTCAGTTATGACATTTTTAATGCAAATATGACAACACAAGACAACACAACCTGTCATAAACATGACATAGCAGATTAATTATCAAACTTAAGAAACCACCTAGCTTTATTGGTTAACATTACATTAAACTGTCAGCTGGTTTGTTTTGACATTGGCTGTCATGAAGCCATTATAACTTTTTAATGACAAATTCAATTAATACCACTGTTATTGAGGTCACAAAAAATATTCACGACAGTTATAATGGCCCCAAGTTGTCATGACAAAGACACTGACAGGTTATGATGTTATGGTTTATGTCAAGATGTCATCTTAAACAATGTCATATTTGCATTCAAAATGTCATTATTGAGTGAAAGACACTTAATGACAGTTGTCATACACATTCATAAACCCTACTTCATCTTCAAGACGTATGTCATGTCATGATTATGAAGGTGTCATGTCAGTCTTACTGTATGCACACCCCTTCAAGTAAAGTGTTACCAGCACTTGTATGTCTATGAGACAGATTTGCACATGTTAAAGCCTAATTTTTCAGAGTTAGGTCAGTCGTCTGCCCCTCATCTGCCCGCTATTGTTTTAGTTCTTAGAGACAAGCTCTAATTCAGAGGTCAGATGTTTTGGATTGGGTTACACAATGGGCACGGATCGGGGTTTATCGTTTAATAGTGGGACATCGTCTGCAACAGCTAATGCTCAGAACTTATTCAATTGCCCTGAATAAACAACAACTCTCTAATCCACTTGTTATGAGGGATCAGAGGCCCTTTTTGTTTAGCTGTACATACTGAGTGATTATGACATCATATGTCCCTTTTAAGACACACGTTTAGGAATTATTCAAATGGGGTTAATCCAAATACTAATGAACTGCCTCATAATAAAAAAGGTGAAAATGGGTTACAGGATTTTTTTCCCTCAGGGCTTGCTTTCATTATATAATGTGTGACTGACGTGGCTGACCCTGGTCTTTAGTTTGTGTAACCGTTAGTATAAGACTAGGACCTCCTTGTCCTCAGGCATTGGTTACTGTTGTGTGTCTCTGGAAAAGAGTACCTCTGGTGTTTACTGCTGGTGGGTCACATTGCAACAAGGACATGCTCAATGGGGCTCAGAAAGATCAAATGTGTCTCTGTTCCTTGGGCATAAAGAAGCATTTAGGTTGGGTAACAGATTCTCACAATTTCTGGTCCTCTTACAGGATTATGTTTACAGACAGAAACCAGATTCTGCCCTGAAGCCTCTTGTGTCAGCGAATGTGATGATCATTAATGAAACAAACAGTTGATTCACATATATGCTTTGTAGTTTACTTTAAAAAAAACCTTTTTGCTGATAATTTACTCACCCCCATGTCATCCAAGATGTCCATGTCTTTCTTTCTTCAGTCAAAAAGAAATTAAGGTTTTTGATGAAAACATTCCAGGACTTCATTGGGAACCAAACAGCTCAAGATGAGAGTTTCAGTGCAGCTTCAAAAGGCTTTAAACGACACCAGACGATGAATAAGGGTCTTATCTAGGACCCTTCGAGTCATGACTCGCAAAAAATATTTGTTCATTTTGATGAACGAGTTTGAACCGGAGAGTCACAAAGCTCATCACAGAACAGAGCAAGGCGAGCATTTGTGCTTATGAATCTTAAACTTTTTAATTTATTTTTGAAATGGCCGATCGTTTCGCTAGATAAGACCTTTATTCATCGTCTGGTGTCGTTTAAAGCCCTTTGAAGCTGCACTGAATCTCTCATTTGGACCTTGAACCGTTTGGTTCCCATTGAAGTCCATTATAAGAGAAAATCCATATGTTCTTAATTTCTTTTCGACTGAAGAAAGAAAGACGTGGACATCTTGGATGACATGGGGGTGAGTAAATTATCAGCAAAAGTTTTTTTTTAAAAGTGAACTACACCTTTAAGCAAATGCTTTCACTTTTGCAGTGAGGGAAGCAACCTGACTCCAGCGCATCATTACCCAGACTTCCGTTTCAAGACTTACGCACCACTGGCTTTCCGCTACTTCCGCGAGCTGTTCGGGATCAAGCCAGATGATTACTTGGTAAAACACAATTTTCAATTTTTCTTTAAATTGTTGAATCTTGTATAACTGAAAAACGTTAAAACAACGTAAAAATATTAGTTGTCATAACTTATTGATCATATTGTGTATTTCAATATATTTATAATAATATTTCAGTTTTTACTGTGTTTTGGATTAAATAAATGATGCCCTGGTGAACATAGGAGACTTCAAACTTACCGAACCCAAACTTTTAAACAATGGCTAACATGCTCTTGGTCATCAATGCAAAGCATGCATGAACTGCTATGATTGCAACCAAATGCAATTTTCACCTCCATATTAATGCCAAGACATTACGTGTCCCATTCCCTAAAAGTTCCCTCTGTCTGAGCCCTAACAAAGCATCTTTGTATGAATTAAAGTTCAGTGCCTGCTTACATCAGGCGCCAGGACGAGTGACCAAGAGACTGCTGACCACTGATGAACTTTACCGCTGCATCTTGCCAACTGTGACTGGCAGAAACTCAGAATCTACGTCCACATTTATAAATTCCCAGCAGGGATTAGCGGTTTGGTTTGATGTGTTCACGTCCTGGCACATTGCGATGAGGTGTTGGATGTGTACGTTTCCCTGCACTGCAACGCATCTCGCAGCCACTGCAGTGCCTCTGCAGCATCTCTGCAGCTCTCATGCAGGTTAATCTGAGTGTTTGCGTATGTGAGTCAGGTGGATGATGCTGATTACGCATATGATCTCAGTCAAGCTGTAAATTGCCTCCTCTGCACTTTGACATCTAATGGCCGTGTAATTAGCCCAGCAGAGAGGTATCAATCCCAGGTGCCTGATAGTCTGGTCTTCCCATGTAATTTATGTACCTGCATTATATCATCCTCTGTAATGAATCTAGTGTGTGATTGCATTGCATTGCACAAAAAAGTTAATTATATAGTGTATGCTATGCAGAAGCTGGAGTTTATGCTCTCTATAATGATTAGGGAATACCTTTTTACATAATACTATTCAAAACTACCTTTTTTGCATTCTTTATTTTGCATAGGCGAATGGGAGTTCCTTATTATTTGCATTTACTCTGGATACACTTAAGCATTCTTTTAAAGGAGTAGTTCCCTATAAAAAAACTTTTGCTGATAATTTATGCACCCCCATGTCATCCAAGATGTCCATGTCTTTCTTTCTTCAGTCGAAAAGAAATTAAGGTGTTTGATGAAAACATTCCAGGATTTTTTCCATATAATGGACTTCATTGGGAACCAAACGGTTCAAGTGCAAACTGTTCAAAGGGCTTTAAACGATTCCAGACCATGAATAAAGGTCTTATCAAGTGAAACGATCGCTCATTTAAAAAAAAAACAAAGTTTAAGTTTTATAAGCTCTAATGGTCGCCAGGAGAGTCACGAACGCTCATCACAGAACAGAGCGAGGCGACCATTTGAGCTTATAAAACTTAAAATTTGTTGTTTTTTTTTAAATGAGCGATCGTTTCGCACGATAAGACCCTTATTCATTGTCTGGTGTCGTTTAAAGCCCTTTGAATAGTTTGCATTTTGCACTGAAACTTTCTTTTGGACCTTGAACCGTTTGGTTCCCATTGAAGTCCATTATATAGAGAAAAATCCTAGAATGTTTTCATCAAAAACCTTAATTTCTTTTCGACTGAAGAAAGAAAGACATTGACATCTTGGATGACGTGGGGGTGAGTAAATTATCAGCAAAGGTTTTTTTTTTAAAGCGAACTACTCCTTTAAGACATTTTTTTTTAATAATTCTAAAAAGTAATGTACATAGCATACTAAATTTTGAAACATTTATCCAGTAGTTTATTTTTTTATTAATTGTATTAATAAAATTTTATTAATTTACAATTTTATTAATAATTCTAAAAAGTAATGTATAGCAAACTCAATTTTGAAACATGTATCCAGTAGTTTATTTAGTAGTTGGCAGTATACAGCACAGTATTCAGTAAGATATTC